>NC_135801.1:38552775-38649693 GCF_964213995.1 Mustelus asterias
GCGGCATGGACAAGTTGGGCCAAAAGGCCTGTTTCCATGCTGTAAACCTCTATGACTCTAAGTCCCATAAAGTTAATTTAAAAAAAACCTCAACCTGCTTCGTAGATTTTTGGCATTCTGTTATTGAGGATCTGGTGCAGGTGTTTCAAATTTGTACTACTGTTTGCAAAGTATTAACTCCTCCTCCTTTCTTGAATGACTAATGAAGGGAAAATGTTTTCAAATGTAACAATTAAAACCAAGTAGCACTGTATTTTTGGGCTTTATATCCTGGGAAAGATATGTTTGCCGTAGGATACAGAGCAGATTCACCACAATGATCCCTGGACTTAATGAGTTAATTGTTGAGTTGCAAAAATATGGCATGTAGCCCCTTAAATTTAATAGATTGAGAGATGATCTAATCATTGATATTTCAAATTATAAATGAATTTGATAGGATAAACACAAATAAATGTTTCTTTTGATGAAACCAGAACAATGATCTTACAATCCGAGCTAGGAGTGAAATTGGAGAGCTGGTTATTTTGGTTTAATGACTTGGATTAATAACAAATCCTGTCACCACAAAACTGTAAAGTTTTAGTTTCTCTTTATGGATACTGTCCATGACTCTTTGAAAACTGCTCTGTGCATGTAGTATACTGCCCCAGATTCAATCTTCCCCCTCCCCCAGTCCACGAATATGTTGTTGCCTCTAAATCTGTGCTCACATTTCCCAAAATTCCATGTTCAAGTCCCTCCAGCCTTGTCCAAAGTCATAATGATACAATGTCACGGAAATGGAAGGTATACTTGCCCTCCTTGGACAGTATCTAAAAAGGAAGGCTTCATGTTTCAAGTACAGGTTGTCCATCAGAACTATAGGATATGAGCAATAAATTGACATGGTTCTGTCTGCATTAAGTTTTAGATTTTCTCTTGTCCTGTAGGTACTGATGAAAGTGCCATCCTTCACATCCTAACGACCAGGAGCAGCGCCCAGCGTATGAAAATCTGCCTTCAATACAAAACTCTGTTTGGCAGGGTAGGAAAACATTAATGTGCCTGCTTCTTTATGCTGTTCAAACCGCTTTTAATGGAGTTAGTGGAAACATAAATAATTAGACAAAAAAAAAAGAACCGTCTAGTTCTCCTTCTACAATCATGGTAGCCACAGGATATAATAATGGAGATTATGATTCAATCTCTTTATCAGTTCATTTACAATCGACAGAGACATGAGGCAAGGAAAAACCCCAGTGGAGAAATCTTTATGAAATATAGGTCCAAAGTCACCTGATCCTTCCAAGTGTGATATGTCATGTATTAAATTAATCATAATTTCTGTCACAAAGCTGTCTAATTTTCATTTGGATCAACACAGTCTGCTTCCACTGTCGTCCTCCGGAGCCTGTTCCATTGATGGGCCACTTGATCACTAGAATAATGAGACAATTTTAATCCCCCAGGATGGATGGAAGAGGGACAGGGAAATGATTAAGTTACTCACCCATTTCTTGAGAGCAGGTTTCTCATAACCCCCCCCCCCCCACTCCCCGCCTGTTCCAGTCAGATAGGAGGTATGCGCATATATGGTGGAGTGGGGCTTGGGTGACAGGCGAGTAATCTGTTCTTGAAAAGGTGAGTCAATAATTTAGAATACTAATGTGACGGTGTGCCTCAGATTTTAATGTTTATTGCTGTGGGCTGTGATTCAGGACTCGGGGGAAGCAAGGCAGAGGTTGTTGTACTCAAAGCCGGCACTTAATTGCTTTTCCAGCACTGCTACTAGACCAGGAACAGGAGTGCTATCCGCTGTTCCCCACCTCCATCTGACCCCAAGATGTGATTGGCCTCCCTCCTGGGAATTAACTGGCAAACCTACCTTCCCACTCCTCAAATCACCAATCTCCCACTGACAAACAATATGGATTATACTGAGAGAAACTCAATGTGTGGATCCACAGCAGTCGTTGTTGAACTAACACTATTTATACCTCCTCAACAGAGAGGGCAGTATAACAAAATGCTCAATTCTTGCAGTATACTACATTCTCTCCCTAATTGGGGGAGGGGGGGGCAACTTGTACATTAGAATGGTTCATGTATGGACCATTTCCAGAATACCTTTGTGACTTTCACTTTCTTTCTGACTTCCACTTTGTATTGTAGGAGGAATTTGGACTATAGGGAATTTGTATGCTGTCCCTTTGTCAGCTTTCCTCTTTCAAACAAATGATCTACACCAGCGGTCTCCAAACTTCCAGCCGGATGTGGCCTGCGGGCCGTAGTTTGGAGACCCCTGATCTACACACATCTTGTGTCATCTCCAAATTTGGAGATATTACATTTAGTTCCCTCATCTAAATCATTAATCTTGTGAATAGCTGGGGTCCCAGCATTGATCCCTGCAGTACCCCACTTGTCACTGCCTGCCATTCACAAAAAGACCCATTTATTTCTACTCTTTATTTCCTGTCTGCCAACCAGTTTTCTATCCATCTCCATAAACTACCCCCAATCTCATGCGCTTTAATTTTACATGCTGATCTCTTCAGTAGGACTTTGTCAAAAACCTTCTTAAAGTCCAAATAAACCACATCCACTGATTTCCCCCTCATCAGCCCTACTAGTTACATTGTTAAAGAATTCCACTAGATTTATCAAGGATGATTTCCTTTTCGTAAGTCCATGTTGACTCTGTCCGATTCTACCACTGTTTTCTAAAAGCTCTGCTATTAAATCTTGATAATGGACTCTAGAATTTTCCCCACTACTGACGTCAGGCTGACTTGTCTATAATTACCTGTTTTCTCTCTAACTCTCTTTTTGAATAGTGGGATTACATTAACTACCCTCCAAACTGTAGGAACTGTTCCAAAGTCTATAGAATCTTGGAAGATGAGCACCAATGCATCCACTATTTCTTGGGCTACTTCCTTAAGTACTCTGGGATGTTGAATATCAGGCCCTGGGGGTTTATCAGCTTTCTATCCCATTAATTTCCCCAACACCATTTCCATAGTAATACTGATTTCTTTCAGTTCCTCTCTCTCTCTCACTAAACTCCATGTTGCCCAACATTTCTGGTGTGTTATTTGTGTCCTCCTTTGTGAAGACAGGACCAAAGTATATATTTGGTTGGTCAGCCATTTCTTTGTTCCCCATTATAAATCCCCCTGTTTCTTACTGTAAGGAACCTACATTTGTCTTTACCAATCTTTTTCTCCTTGCATACCTAAAGAAACTTTTATAGTCAGTTTTTATGTTCTCTGTAAGTTTATTCTCCATACTGTACTTTGCTCTTAATCAATCCCTTGATTTTCCTTTGCTGAATTCGACTTCTTCCAATCCTCGGCTCTGTTGTTTGTCTTGACCGATTTGTCTGCCTCTTCCTTGGTTCTAATACTATCTCTAATTTCCCTTGTAAGCCATGGTTTGGCTACCTTTCTCATTTTACTTTTGTGCCAGACAGGAATAAACAATTGTTGCAGTTCACCCACGCACTCCTCGAATGTTTGCCATTCTTATCCACCATCATCCTTTATGTAACGTTCCCCAATCAATCATAGCCGACTGTGGTTGCCATCATCGTAATTTCCTTTAATAAGATTCAGGATCCTAGTCTCAGAGTCAACTACATCACTCTTTGTCTCGATGATGAATTCTATTATATAACGGTCACTCATCCACAAGGCATCTCTCGCAACTAGATTGCCAATTATTCTTTTCTCATTACACAAAATCCAGTCCAAGGTGGCCTGTTCTCTAGTTGGTTACTCAACGTATTGGTCCAGAAAACCATCCCATACACACTCCAGGAATTCCTCCTCTACGATATCGTGACTAATTTGATTTGCCAATCTATTTGCAGATTAAAGTCACCCATAATTACAGACATCCCTTTATTGCATGTGTCTCTAATTTCCCCCTAGGGGCCATTCCCCTCAACAGTATTCAAAGCGGTATATCTATTTTGCAGTGGAATAGCCAGAGGAGATTCCTACACTATCTGCCTAGTCCTCTTGCCCTGTCTGGTGGTCACCCGTTCCCTCCCTGTCTGTGGAGTCTAAGCTCTGTTTGAAACTGGTCCTTGATTTCACTGCCCGTCACTTTTCTTCTGTCCACTTATTGTCTTTTGTTCTTGTTCTTGATTTTCCCTCTTCTGATTCTTTGCATAGATTCCCATCCCCCTGCCATTGTAGTTTAAACCCTCCTTTACCACTCGAGCAAACGTTCTATCTAGGACATCATTACTTCCCTGCCCAGATGTAATCCGTCCAGTTTGTATCATGACCACTGACTGTTCATTCTCTCCTTTCAGAATCTTCTCTGAGACACCCTTGACCCGAGCACCAGGGAGGTAACATACCATCCCGGAGTCTCGTTTGTGCCACAGAAATGCTTTTCTATTCCCCTTGCAACTGAATCCCCTATAACTATTGCATTCCCACACTTTTTACTTTTCCCCAGAACTAATCATGGTGCAACAAATTTGGCTCTTGCTGTTTTTCCCTCAGAGGCCATTCCCCTCCGCAGTATCCAAAGCAGTATATCTGTTTTACCGTGGAATAGCCAAAGGAGATTTCTACACTGCCTGCCTAGTCCTTTTGTCCTGCCTGGTGGTTAGCCATGCCCTCCCTGCCTGTGGAGTCTGAGCCTGCGGTGAGAACACCTCTCTATACGTGCTATCCACACCACTCTCCGCTGCATGGATGCTCCACGGTGTCCCTGGCCATCGCTCCAGCTGCAAAACCCAGGCTTCCAGCAGCTGCAACTGAAGACATTTCCTGCACACATGCTGACCCCGGGCACTGGAAATGATCCTGGTTTCCCACCATTGAGCAGGAGGAGCACATCATGGCTTTGAGCTCTTCTGACTTTTTAATATTAAACCTTTTGGAAGATGCTTAATATCAATAACTCTAGGGTGCTTTATCCCCTGGTCCTTATTACTACAGAATATAGCCCTTACAAATGGTAAACCACAAAAAGACCTTACAAACTATAAGCAATATGAGTAGTAAATATTTACCTCCCCTTATCCACAACTCGCCAGTCAGCACTCTCCCTTGTAGCCTCTACTCCAGCAGCTGGGCAAAACCACTCTCTGAAGATTATAAAGTCAGCAGACCAAAAAAGCACCTCTTTCCCCTCAGCACCGAATACCCACTGTGCTCAAAATTCCCAAAACACACACACACACTCTGGCTGTGTCTCACTCAGGATGTGCTCTCTCCCACTGCTTGTGCGCAGAGCTAACTTTCATCTCACTTAGCATCTGATCCGTGATGCTGTAGAATTGTACAGGCACAGTTGACACCCTAAATAATATGTTACACTGATACAACCCTTTGGTGAGTGGTTCCTTATCTCTTGTCAGTTCATTCTAATGGAACTGTGCATTTGACAGATCCATCTTGATTCCATTGGCTAAATTAGAAAACAAGTCTTCACTGCTAGGGAGTGGGGAGATATCATCCTTGATCACCTTATTTACTGTTTGTTTATTTCCACATACGTGAACAGATCTGTCTGTTCTTTAAAATGACCAGTTTCAGCACATTCTCTGCTCTTCCCCACCTTAATCATTCCTGTTCTTTCTAATCTATCCAGCTCTTTACTTGCTGTTTCTAACTGTGCTGAGCCTTGCAAAAGGTCAGCTTTACAATGTCCTTTACCTTGACTTTGGCTGGGTGATGGCTAATTTTATCATTGGTCCTCCTTCAAAGACCACTTTGTGATGTGTTGGCACTCTCTCAATGTCAGACACATCCTTACTGACCCTGACTGTAAATAACTTGGCCCAGTTCCAACTTCTTTCCACCTGGGAGAGTTTGTTCTTTCTGCTTCAGCGGGCACTGGAATGCTATCTTCAGCCCTATTACTTTCATCATCCATCTGCTCTGTGGCCAAGTACAACTCTCGATCTTGTTCGATAACATGAACTTCTGTTTCCAAACCTATTGTGTGTGCGTTCACAGTTTCCCAGCGTCCTGAACTAGCTTTAGATCTACCACAATCTCAACCTGGTGCTTGCCTGCGACCTGGAGCTTTACCACAACCTGGAGCATTACTGTTTCCTCTACTTCTTAGTACTGCGATTAAGACAGCCTTCCCACTTGAATATATCACCTTGACAGGGAATCACAGAATTATTAAGACGCAGAAGGAAGCCATTTGGCTCAATGTGTCGTCACCGGCTCTCCAAATGAGCATTGTGCCTTAGTGCCATTCTCCTTTTTTTCCTGACTCCTGCAACATTGGTTAGACACCATGTTAAAAGCATCTGGCTCCTTCATTATTTACTTTATTCTTGCTCCTATTATATTCACTTTCAACCAAATGTGTAACCTCCCACTATAATTGTATCAATCCTCTTTGTTAAAAACTCCTCCATTGTCCCCTAATATTTTTCAATTATGTACCACGCTGATTCATTGTGAACTGGAATAAGACGTGCACAAATGGAACAATCTTGCACAATTTGAGCAAAATGACTCAAATTTCCTCAAATTGGGTATGTTTAAAGGGTTGATGGCTACCATGGCAATGGTAGCTCTTATTTTCTGACTCTGAGACTCTGAATGGGGCTGCTGTGGCCTGGATCTCGCTAAAAGCCAGTGGATCCTCCCTTGCCTGCTCAGGAAAAGAATTCCCTTCAATCTGCACCCGTCTATTCCTGTCATTTCCATAACCCGGGCCTCCTCTTGGGCTTCTTTCCACGACAGTTTACTGCCTTTCCTGAAAATCTTAGCCTTGACTTTCTTGTTCCTTACAGGCCTCCTTTGAATGTGTCTCTAAGACTGATTTTCTAAATTCGTATCATATCCACAGTGATCAGAGTTTCTTTCACGCTGACTCACTGTGTACCTGAATACAATGTGAATAAATGGAGCAATCTTTCAAATGACTCAAACTTCCTCAAAATTAACTTCAGAAGTTTCAAGAAGTGTGTCCCAATATTCTTCGGCTCTTCATTCCTCAAACAAAATCTAAAAAAGAATTTCACCCCAATCTCTTGTGTGTCACACTGAGATGCAGCCATTGTTGATCTAACTTTGTTTACACCACCCTGACCGAGAGGGCAGTACAATGAAATGTTTTTACTCTGAGGAGAGTTTCAGAGAAATTTGGGTGCCACTTTGCCTGATTTTTTGACCATCATTTTCAATGGGTAGAAAATCTTGCACAGCATGAGTGAATTTCTCCTGGTGAGGGAGGTTAAAAATGTAAAAATAAGATGTGTTGCCTCTGCCTTAGTAACCACTTGTGGCAACATCTATAATGTAGTAACTTACTGTGTGACATAAAAACCTTGAATTGCCTCTAGATTTCATTGTTCCTTTTTTACTGATTTGCCAATTCCAGAAACTTGAGCACTTAACAGGGACTGACACTTTAGTGCAGTTGTGAGGGTGTGCTGGACCGTCTAAGCTGCTGCCTTCTGATAAGTGGCTAAACTAAGGCCCTGCCTGTCCTTCAAATTAACATATGCATTGGCTTAGAAACCATAGATACCCTACAGTGCAGAAGGATGCTATTCGGCCCATCGAGTCTGCACCGACAACAATCCCACCCAGGCCCTATCCCCGTAACCCCACATATTTACCCTGCTAATTCCTCTAACCTATGCATCCCGGGACACTAAGGGACAATTTAGCATGGCCAATGCACCTGACCTGCACATCTTTGGACTGTGGGAGGATTTTTTTTTTTTATAGAAACCCTACAGTGCAGAAGGAGGCCATTCGGCCCATCGAGTCTGCACCGACCACAATCCCACCCAGGCCCTACCCCCACATATTTACCCGCTAATCCCTGTAACCTACGCATCAGGACTCTAAGGGGCAATTTTTAACCTGGCCAATCAACCCAACCCGCACATCTTTGGACTGTGGGAGGAAACCGGAGCACCTGGAGGAAACCCACGCAGACACGAGGAGAATGTGCAAACTCCACACAGACAGTGACCCGAGCCGGGAATCGAACCCGGGACCCTGGAGCTGTGAAGCAGCAGTGCTAACTACTGTGCTACCGTGCCGCCCCAACACAGGAAACCCACACAGACACAGGGAGAACGTGCAAACTACACACAGACAGTGACCCAAGCCAGGAATTGCACCCAGATCTCTGCAGCTGAGACAGCAGTGCTAACCACTGTGCCACCATGCTGGCTTCATTGGAGGAAGTGAGAGTTCCCCTGGTGCCATAGCCAATGTTTATCCTTCAACTAGATTCTCAAGTCATTATCTTTATTGCTATTAACTGGTTGCAATTTCCTTGCGTTACACTTGTGACTACACCGCTTTAAAAAATTGTCTGAAAAGCACTTTGTTATCCCAAGGTCAAAAAAAGAAGTGTCAGCAAGTTCTTCTCTTTTTAACTAATGGTACAATCTTTTCACTGTTGAATTTCACACTTCAATTTATAATTTAACAAATAGCCATCATTTTCTTAAACCTCTATTCAAAACCTTTCAGTTCCGGTAATCTTCTAGTAAATCCTTCATTATATCTTTACTAATGGTTAATTGGAACAGTATGCAATAATGTGACCTAATTCAAACTCATCTTTGCTTCCATTCTATTCCATGCCCTGACCTTTAAAAGCCTGTTGTCTTTTTCTGCCCTTGGTTCCACTTTTAAATTCCTATAAGATTTTCTCAAGTAATGACATCTTTAATCAGTTGGACTATTCAGGCTGCTGTCTTATATTCCAAGCAAGATTTTAAAAAGCAGGAATTGCCATTATTCTTTCAAAAGCAGAGGTAATTGGGAGTTTTAGCCACAGGGTTTCTGGTGTTTCTTTATTCTGTGTTTTAAAGAGTGATCAGAGAAGAAGGATCGGGTTTGAACAAAGGTTTTATGGTCGTTAAATATCCTGCTTTGATATTACGATCCATTTTAGTCCCGAGCTGCTTACTCACTCTTGCATCAGATATTTTTATTAATGTCCATTCTCAAATAAAATTCAAATTCCTACTCTGACTCTCACTAAGTGCAAACATGTGTCAACTGTATTCACTGTTGAATCTTGGCAGAGACTTGTTGAAAGAATGCACTGTCTAACAGTAATCTTATTTATATACAACAGGATCTTGTTGAGGATCTGAAGTCTGAACTGAGTGGCAAGTTTGAGAAGCTGATTGTTGGGCTGATGAAGACTCCTCTACAATATGATGTCTCTGAATTGCACAACGCACTTAAGGTAAATTGTTCGGTGGATTCTTCTGCTTTTTACTGTGATGCCTTGAAGATCTTGTTTTACATGGAAGATCAGTTAGATGCCAAAAATACACAACTTCATCAATCCAGTTTTTTAACATTGTTTAAGGCTCCAATAGACCTTATTGCTATAAGATCCCAGTTATTAATTTTGGAACACTGCTGCTGGTCAGGTTAATCAAGTCTTGAATTCACTCCCACGTTTGTGCTTTTTGGAGCACTCCTTGTGGACCAGGAGAAGCAGGAGTGTTTTGGCCATCACTTTGCAGATGATGGCATCTTTCTCTCCTCCTTCCCATACTCAGTGATTCCCCCACCCTGTTCCTCTCACCCTGCAACCTTCAATTTGCAGCCTGCCCCATGGTCTCAAATGCTGGGGATGGTCCCGAAAGATCCAGGGCTGCAGCAGCAAGAAAAGAAAAAAATTAAAATGGTCTTCTGCCATTAGGTTCAGCAATACTTCCACATCCCTGGTCTTGATGGAGTTCTGCACGCTGGCACACCCCTCCTTCCTGTGAACATTTGGGCACTTGAAGATAGAGTTACCAACTCTAGATGGAGACTTGACCACATGATGGGCAGGATTTTATGATTCCCCGGCCAGCAGCTCTGAAGATTGCATGTAAAATCCAGTGGGTGGCATTCCTGCTGCCTACCCATCCACTCCAAATCTGTCTCAGATTTTGTGGGGGCAGGGTAGAAGAGGAGACATTGGGATGCCCCTGCCATTGGGCTCATTGAGGTGCTTATGTTGCCAATTACTGGTGAATTAAGGACCTCATCCCTCCCCTGTCAGTGTTTCGCCTGCAGTAACGTGATTCCATGCGGAAAGCCCGGCAGCTTTAGCTGTGAGGGGCGATGTCTAAAGAGGAGGTGGAAAAAGTACCTTTGCAGGTCCCCTGGGCCTGAGGACATCCGTCTCCCTTTATTCTTCCTCCAGCTTCTTGAACCCAGTCTCACCCCACCTCTTACTCACTGAAACCCCGACACCGGACGTATCTGGGCTTCTCAGCTTTAGGGACTGCCTATCTTCCCAGCAATGACCACTGTTCCCAGCTGCTGCTGCTGGGATTTCTGAGTTGTCAGCTCCCGATGTTGTTAATTTACTGCCCTGAGTGTTTTATATACAATCCCTTTTGACTTTTTAATTGGGACAGAGGCTGTGGCACCATGTAAAATCCAGCCAGATGTTCCAAGCATTTAATATCTGCAAATGTTTACAATGCAAACCTTATAAAAGTTGAGTCCCCTGCAGTTGAGTAGGTGGTAAGAGTTTTAACAACACCAGGTTAAAGTCCAACAGGTTTATTTGGCATTTGCTACCAAATAAACCTGTTGGACTTTAACCTGGTGTTGTTAAAACTCTTACTGTGTTTACCCCAGTCCAATGCCAGCATCTCCACATCGTTGAATAGGTGGAACAATGTAACGCCCAATTATTTTACTTATAACTAGTAATATCCTGGAATCCATTGACATTTACCCTGAACCTACACACCCAGAACCCGCTGCATTGCGCCAAGGGCTGTCAGGCTGGACAATCACCTTTTTAATAGGCTGAATTTTCTACACGTCAAAGCAAAATACTGCGGATACTGGAAATCTAAAAACAAAATGTTGGTTAAACTCAGCAGGTCTGGCAGCATCTGTGGAGAGAAATGAGTTAATGTTTTGAGTGCATATGACTCTTCAGAACTGAAGAGGGGTAGAAAGGTAATGGATTATATAGTTGGAGATGTATGTGGCGATGGTGGGACAGGGATAGGTCAGAATTGAGGAGCAATTGACAAAAATGTCATGGAGACAAGACAAAGGAAGTGTTAACGACCATAGAAGGTGCTAATAGTGGCATAAATGTAATATTACGGAATGTGTTATTGGAGATCAAAAGTCAGTTTGGAGTGAAGGCAGAACTGAAGAACATGTGACGGATGGTCCTGCGGGGAGGGAGGGGATGTTTGCATTGGGATAAACCCAGGAAACAAATAAAAAAAGAGTCAAGATGGAGGGGAGAGTTCTCAGTTCTCTTGAAACCTTGAATGGGGGACCACAAGCAGAGCTGATCTATACTTGAGCTTCACATGTTAAAACCAAGTGGCACAGACTGACCTGATCCAAGCTGAGAGGTGGCACAAAGGGCAGTGAGCTTGGTGTGTGGGGCACTTCTCACAGGATAGTCCATTCCACATAAACATTTCTACAATATTCCCTGGCTCTGATTTAATAAAGGAGAATATTCACAGGGTAATTGAAATTCAAGTGTGGGAGAGGCCATTCAACCCACTTGCCTGTGTTGGTGCTGGCACACTCTGCTGTAACCACAGATTTTTCTACATTCCCCTTTTTCAAATAATTAACACCATCCCTTTTTAAATTGTATCTTGTGTCTATTTCTGGAACCATGTGATGAAGCATCTCATTGTTTCATAGACCTCAGTTCAAAAATCATTCCTCCTTTTTGGTGGTTCCAGTGTGAATTCTCAGTCTTTATCCCTTGTTCCCCATTTTGCCATCAGCAAAGATAATCTTCCTCTTCTCCTTATGCCCCTGACTCCACTTGCTCGCCTCTTTCTTTTGCTAATTATATCTTCTGCTAAACCCGTTATTTAGCAATTCAGTAGAGTTGCTGTCTCTCCACCTGTGAAACATATTAGAACCATAGAACATTACAGCACAGAAACAGACCTTTTGGCCCTTCTTGGCTGTGCCGAACCATTTTTGTGCCTAGTTCCACTGACCTGCACCTGGACCATATCCCCCCACACCCCTCTCATCCATGTAACTGTCCAAGTTTTTCTTAAATGTTAAGAGTGAGCCCGCATTCACCACCTCATCTGGCAGCTCATTCCAAACTCCCACCACTCTCTGTGTGAAGAAGCCCCCCCTAATATTCCCTTTAAACTTTTCCCCCTTCACCCTGAACCCATGTCCTCTAGTTATTTTCTTCCCTAGCCTCAGTGGAAAAAGCCTGCTTGCATTCACTCTATCTATACCCATCATAATTGTATACACCTCTATCAAATCTCCCCTCATTCTTCTACGCTCCAGGGAATAAAGTTCTAACCTATTCAACCTTTCTCTGTAACTCAGTTTCTCAAGTCCTGGCAACATCCTTGTAAACCTTCTCTGCACTCTTTCAACCTTATTAATATCCTTCCTGTAAATAGGTGACCAAAACTGCACACAATACTCTAAATTCGGCCTCACCAATGTCTTATACAACCTCACCATAACATTCCAACTTCTATACTCAATACTTTGATTTATAAAGGCCAATGTACCAAAAGCACTCTTTACGACCCTATCTACCTGTGACGCCACTTTTAGGGAATTAGGTATCTGTATTCCCAAATCCCTCTGTTCTACTGCACTCTTCAGTGTCCTATCATTTACCTTGTATGCTCTACCTTGGTTTGTCCTTCCAAAGTGCAATACCTCACACTTGTCTGCATTGAACTCCATCTGCCATTTTTTAGCCCATTTTTCTAGCTGGTCCAAATCCCTCTGCAAGCTTTGAAAACCTTCCTCACTGTCCACTACACCTCCAATCTTTGTATCATCAGCAAACTTGCTGATCCAATTTACCACATTATCATTCAGATCATTGATATAGATGACAAACAACAATGGACCCAGCACTGATCTCTGTGGCACACCACTAGTCACAGGCCTCCACTCAGAGAAGCAATCCTCCACTACCACTCTCTGGCTTCTTCCATTGATGTGGAGATGCCGGCGTTGGACTGGGGTAAACACAAAGGTTAGGTGGATTAAAATGCCCATTAGTGTCCAGAGCCCAACATCACTGTCCCTCTTATACCTCCCACCTCCCCGCTATCCAGACCGATTGCGGCCCCCTGCCCCCTCCCCCCCCCCCCCCCCCCCCCCACCGATCACCTGCAGAGTGGCAGCGGACCCACACTGCCCCTGCCCCACCCACCAGAGAACGATCTGACCCACCACCCTCCTCCTCCCCCCACCAGAGGCTCTCATCTTCGGGTAAGCATTCTGCAAGGCGGCCTTCACGACAGCGCAGAGTCGCTGAGCAGAAACTGATAGCCAAGTTCCGCACACATGAGGACGGCCTAAACCGGGATGTTGGGTTTACGTCACACTATCAGTAACCCCCACAGCTTGCCTCCTGGACTTGCTGGCTGTCCTGTCTGGAGACAATACACATTTCTTTAACCTGTGCTTAATGCTCCCTCCACTCACATTGTCTGTATCTTTAAGACCTGGTTGGCTGTAGAGATTCGCATTCTAATCAGTGTTCTGTAACTTGATTTTGTGTCTCTGTGCCCTGTGTGAGAGCAGATTTCCACTCCATCTGACGAAGGAGCAGCGCTCCGAAAGCTAATGGCATTTGCTACCAAATAAACCTGTTGGACTTTAACCTGGTGTTGTTAAAACTCTTGCTGTGTTCTTCCATTGAGCCAATGTCTAATCCAATTTACTACCTCTCCATGTATACCTAGCGACTGAATCTCCCTGACTAACCTCCCATGCGGGAGGTTAGTCAGGAAGATGGCTTAATTTGAAAACTGAAAATGAGTAAGCAATTGGTTAACCGCCAGCATTCCACAACGAACATTTCATCCAACTGTAGATAATTGAGGTTAAAATAGGCTACCAAATCCCTGAGTTGTCGTTTTGTGATTATACCAGATGTCAAGAGACTTCTAAAGTCTGTTCAATTTCAGCGCTTCATTTCATAATTAAAGTTTTTGTTGAAATGCCAGTTTTATATTCCAGGCTGACTTTTTTCCCCTTTTTTCCCCCCCCAAATCTGTTCCCTGTCCCTGAAATATCCTTGTTGGGATATAGTCTAAAAGGTGCCCTGAACTGACTCATCCAGATGGGCATTCCTTGAATGTGCGCTGAGACAGTGGGAACTAAATTGGATAGCCCCCAATAGCAGATATGGGAATGGTGATGCAGGATTAACCTGATGGCGATGCATGATTAACCTGTAGCTTAAACACAGGCAGCATGCCACTTCTGCTCTGCACATTAGCATGAGTACTGCAAGCAGCCAGCACTAACCCAGTTGTTCACCGGCTGTGTATCGGGAGCCTAAAACCTTCATCACATTATATAAAGCAGCTCTGCATTGTGGCGGGGGACCGTGCTGAGTACACTTATGGACCCAATCATGATATCCCAGTTTCCATTATAGCGCTGTAGTTTTCACCAAATCTCTGACGTGCTGTACTGGAAGAAGAATCTGCGCTAAGCCAGCTTAATTTGCACAATGCAGGCTCAGACTGCAGCCATCATGCCTGCGCCTATCAGTGTTCAAAGGGGCTTGCAGAGTTCGCAGCAGTCCAGCAATCTATTCCCTCACAGACTCTCAGGATTGCTGAGGTGCTGCCCCAGTGCAGCGAGACTGTTGCCAGGGAGCACAGAACAGCTGTCCTCTCCTGGGATGACCGCTTTCATGCTCCAATCCTACCTGCTCCGCCAGTGCCCTCGGTAATGCCTTTTGGCCAGGCCAGACTGATGCTGATGACCACCAACTCCAAAGCTCCTTCTCCACCAAGGTCATCTCTAGTCTGCTTCATTGAGAGTCAATAAGGGTCACAATGTCCCAAATGACCATAAGCTGCTTTCCCCTCCGAGGGAGAGGGCTGGCTGGTGATGATTTAGCCTGAGGATCATCACACCTCAGGAGAGGGGCAAGATTTAGAAGGTGGAACCTTCAAGGATAACCTCAGCTGGAATAGGAATTGAACCCACGTTGTTGGTGTTGCTCTGCATCACGAGCCAGCCGTCCAGCCAACTGAGCTAACCAGAGAGTCAGTAACCTTCCTCCAGCCATGCCGTGCCAATCACTCAGGTAGCATGTATAGGAGCAGTACGACAGGCAAAGACATGGAAGATGAGCACTAAGAAGCATTTTGTCTATAGAATAAGACATTATTTTCTTCATTAATTTTGTTTGCAGTGTTTATTTATCTTTTATCTTTTAATTGTGGCCAAGAGGACGATGTATTGCTCAGTGACAGCGGAATGGTGTGCACGGGTCTGCTGGGGAAATGGGGGCTCTGGTTTCTCAGATTGCACTTGAATTGATTTATCGACAGCCTGGCAGAAGTTGGCACTTCTCCTCCTTATTCCTCTTTTCCCTTTACACCTCCAACATCACTGCCCCTCCCTCCCCCAAAACCTTCTGCCTGAGAGTCAATGGCAAGGACTGTCTCCTCCAGATGATGATGTTGTGCAGCAGACATCAGGCACCAGACCGCCAGAGATCTTCACATCTGCTCTGTTGAGTATTGCAGGACTCCTCGAGAGGAGTCCACATAGTGGAATCGTTATTTTAACATGCCAGTGGTCTGCTCTCACGTTTCTTGTGAACAAGGCTCTCACTATATGCATGCTGTGTGTGTACGTGGGTTGTGAATTGGAGCTATATAATCAGTGGTTAGCCCTGGTTGCCTGCTAGCCACCCACTGAGTGAGGGCATCGGCTGCTGGGTGGAGCCTCAAAATGCCATTGCTGGATTCAAAGCAGCATTGCCAAGATCTGCCTGCTGTCCAACAGATGTTAGTTACGCCTGTGCCAACACCCTCAAAATAGGAAGTCTGTGTGATGCCTGTAGAAATATGGGCACATTCAACCAACAAGCAATGGGTGCTGCAGAGCTCAACTTTTCACCCAAGGTCTCTGGTCTAATTGCTCCCAGGAAATGTCAGTAATGCCCAACTGTGGTGCCACAGTGGTTAGCATTGCTGCCTCACAGCGCCAGGGACCCGGGTTCGATTCCCAGCTTGGGTCACTGTCTGTGTAGAGTCTACACATTCTCCCCGTGTCTGCGTGGGTTTCCTCCGGGTGCACCAGGTTTCTCCCACAATCTGAAATACGTGCTGATTGGGTGCATTGGCCGCATTAAATCTTCCCTCAGTGTACCCAAACAGGCGCCGGAGTGTGGCGAGTGGGGGATTTGCGCAGTAACTTTGTTGCAGTGTTAATGTAAGCCTACTTGTGACATACATAAATAAATAAATTAATTAAAACATCCCCCCGGTCCAGCAATGGTCAGTTGGGAATTTCAGCTGATTTTTTTTTCCTCTCCCGATTAACCTAGGGGAGCAAAGGTCAATTTTAGCAGTATACTGAGGTCAGTTAACTCGGGACGGATTGGGGATTGAACCTGGAACTGTCCTGTTCTGTAATACACTCCTTCCACTGCTTCAGCAAGTTGAGTCATTGAGAGAACTTTGACCTTGTTAGGACAGTATTCAATAATTTATTGAATCTCTATCCAGTTTACTTTAGCAACAGAACTGTCTGTGTGATGTGGTTATAGCAGAAATGAGGAAGATAGTGGACTAATTGAGCAGCATGTCTTCTCAGACTGATCGGAGTTGTAGCTGGACTAAACTTATTACTGAGATGTTTTCACTTGGTGTTGCAACAAGAGATAATGTAGCCCTAAAGACTTAGTTTATTAATATGATGTGAACATAAATGTTTTGTGTAGATTAAGAGGAAAGATATCCCATTACAGACTTAATGAAACCCCTGCTGTACATGTACCAATTTCCATTAATCTTTTAGTCATCAAGCAGTTGCCTGGAAATTTGCCTGCAGTGTTTTGAGGAGAATTAACAGAATTCCTATTGTTGCTTTAGTTCAGCTTTCACATCAATGCAGTCCATGTGCCAGGAAAGAAGTAACTGAGCCCAGAACGTTGGAGCTGAATCACCAAAGTTGTAACTGTTAATCACTCACTCCTTTAGTCAGAGCTAGAATTGTGGGCAGGATTCTCCAATCTTGTTTACCTCACCACCGCTACCAGCGAGAGTGATGAATTTAATGCCCAGCCTAAACTCCATTCACTGCAGTGACACCGCAGAATCCCAGCCACGGGCGAGGTCGGAGGATTCTGGTGTAAGGGACATAATGCAAGAAAGACATTCATCAGAAAACTATTTCACAACAACATTTATCCAGCACTCTTATTATAAAAATCCCAATAATGTGTCACAGGAATGCTGTCAAATAGAAACTGGAACCAAGCCAAAAAGGAGATATTCGAACGGTTGAATAAAACTTTATTTGAAGAGATTTTAAGGAGAAACTTGGGTAGAGCGAGAACTGTTGGTATAGGAACAACAGGATTAGCAGGTCATAATGCCTGTTTAATGCCTCATCCAAAAGATAGCTGTGAGAATTCTAACCTGTGGATAGGAAAGCTGCCTGGTAGGGTGGCCACAGCACCAGAGGGCCAGTCACTATTAACAGGTAATTTACCCCCTTCATTTTAGCAGCTACTCTGCAGGACTGTGGATGTTTGTAGCTGCAAGAATAGTTTCTTGGTTTGTGCTTTATATCAGGGCAACAGGATTAGGCCATTTAGCCAATAAAGTCTGTTGATTTTTATCTTAACTCTATTTACTCCCCTCGATGCCCTTACCTGACACAAGTCGTCGATCTGAGTTTGAAAGTTTCAGTTGACCTTGCCTCAGCAGCGTTTTGAGAGAGAGATTTCCACTATTCTTGGTGTGTAGATGTGCAATGGCCGAGCTCTAATTTTAATGTTTTGCTACCTTGCTCTAGACTCACCATTGAAGGAAATAGTTTTGTTCTTAAATATCTTATCAACTTCTTTATTCATCTTAACCCCTGAATTCAAGCACCTCAAACTTCTATATTAAATGGAATACAAGCATTGGCTATGTAACGTATCCAAATAACTCAACCCTTTTGCCTCGGATATAGTTTTGGTGAAATTGTGCTATTCCATGGCCATGCTGAGGTGAAGTTCCCAAAATGGAATGCAGTACTCCAGATGGATTCTAACCCAGAGCATTATACTCCTTTGTATTTCAGCCCTTATGAGATAAATACACTTTATTAACCTTTGTACCCGTCCACCTGCTTTTGGTGATTTCTGTGCTTGAACCCCCAAATCTCACTGTTAGTCCACAGTTCCTACCATTAGAAAATACTTGGATCTATGCTCTCTAAGTCCAAAGTGGATAATCTCACTCTTTCTCACGTGGAACTCCATCTGCCACAAGCTTTGCCCACTCGCCTAATCTATCAATGCCGCTTTGCACCCTTTTACCTCCACCTACACACCTACCATGCCTGTCTCTATTCCTTTACATGCAAGTCATTCAGAAACACTGAAATGAAAAGCCCCAGTAACATATGTGGGACATCATTATTTACATCCAGTCAATTTGAGCCCATTACCATACAAGTGACATTTGCAGACAGTCCCTTATTTACTACATTAGTTATTTATTGGAAAGTTCACATCCTTTAATGCAGAATGCCAATAACAAAAGACCAACAGCCATTTTCAGCCAATATATGGTCAACTAGATCAGTGTCTTGATTACTTTTTAAAAATACATTCATGAGATATGGGTGTCACAGGCTAGGCCGGCACATATTGCCCATCCTTGTCAATTCTTGCCTTTTATATAGTGACTTTTGCAACCACAGGACTTCCCAAAGTACTTCACAACCGATGACATTTTTGAAGTTGTTGTAATGTAGGAGGCATGACAGCAAGGCCTCACAAGCAGTAGTGACAATGATGAAATGGTGTGTTTACTGGAGACCTCTTCTGCAGTTTTTCTAATAGAATCAGTGGGGTTCTTTTGCACCCACGGCAGAAGGAACTTATTTAACATGGTTTTGTAAAAGGGAAATCATATTTGACTAATTTATTAAGAATCTTTTAAGGACATAATGAGTAAGGTGGATAAAGGTAGAAAAAGGAATCCAAATGTCATTTTAAGGCTTATTAACAGTAGAAAGATTGCCAGAGGAGCGCTTTAGTTGATTTAAGGATTAAAATGGAGATCTGTTGGCCTTGTCTCCTGCCTACAATAAGATATTCTGACTTTGCACTGATATTTATGCAGAATGAAGAATTTATCACTGGCAGATGTGGTGTACTTGAATTTACAAAAGGTGTTTGATAAGGTGCCCCGTCAAAGATTACCGCACACAATAAGAGCTCATGGTGTAGGGAGTAACATGTTATGATGGATTGAGGATTGGTTAGCTAACAGGAAAGAGAGTAGGAATAAATGGGTCAGTTTTGAGTTGGAGGGCTGTAACTAGTGGGCTGCCACAAGGATCAGTGCTGGGTCCTCGACTACAATCTATACCAATGACTTGGATGAAGGAACTGAATTTATGGTTGCTAAATTTGCTGATGACACAAAAATAGGTAGGAAAGAAAGTGGGGAGGAGAAATAAAAGGTGTCCAAAAGAATTTAGATGGGTTATGCGAGTGGGCAAATAATTGGCAGATGGAGTATAATATGGGAAAATGTGAACTTGTCCATTTGGCAGGAAGAATAAAAAAAGTAGCAAATTATTTAAATAGTGTTTTCAAAACTCTGTGGTACGGAGGGATCCAGGAAATTAGAATCAAAAACTGGCAGGCAGAAATATATTGGAACAGTGGGTGACTTTTAAACATGAGGTGGTTCGTTTACAGTCCAAGTACACTGGCTAAAGGCAAAGCTCCCTCGGTGACAATGGAGTTGTGGAGTAGAATGAAACAGAAAAAAAGTGAATGATATTTGTCAGCTTGATAATACGAGGAAGAATCTGGTTGAATGTAGAAAATACAGAGAACAAAAGGGAAGTGAGAATAGATTAGTGACTAATAGAAAAAGGAATCCAAATGTCATCTTTAGGCTTATTAACAGTAAAAGGATTGCCAGAGGAATGCTGGTGTTGATTTATGGATTAAAATGGAGATTTATTGGTGTAGGCAAGAGACATGGCTAGGATACTCTGACTTTGCATTGGTATCCATGATGTGGAGATGCCGGCGTTGACTAGGATGGGCACAGTAAGAAGTCTCTCAACACCAGGTTAAAGTTCAACGGGTTACTTTTGGAATCACGAGCTTTCAGAGCGCTGCTCCTTCATCAGGTGTTCATCCAGGAAGAGGACTTTATCCCAGCAACTTTGCTTACCTTTGCTTTGCTAATGTAATGTAAAAATCGATAGAAGAGCTGCTGGAGAGGCTGGTGGTTCTTAAAAGCGGAAAAGTCCCCTGGTTCGTGTATTCTGGGAGTGGAACTAAGTGGATTGTTCTTCAGAAGAGCCGGCACAGACTTACTAAACCAAATGGTGATTCTATGCTGCAGAAAGGATATTAAAGAACAGAAGTTGCAGTGCAGGTTCAACTGGTATGCTGTCAGGTATGAACACGCAGGATGGGAGCAGGAATAGACTAAAGCCCGTCACACTGGTGAGTTTGTAGACAGGGGGTTTGTAAAAACTAGTGCGTGGCCTACCTATTGCCTACCCACCAATTAATGGCCACTTAGGTACCTCATCCTGCCTCGGCACTATATTACCCATGACAAGTTAGTAGCCCGGCAGCTTTAGCTGCGCAGGATGGTTTTGGAAAAGGAGGGGAGAGGTAAATACTCCCTCAGGGATTCCCTGTGACAATTGGAGGCCCTCCCACTAAGTTCATTCTCCCCTTTAACCCTCTCTTCCACCTCAGCCTTTCAAAATTGGCCCTCCCATGAAACCCCCTCAACCTACCCTGCCTCACTGGGTCCTGCCAGCAGAGCCTGGCCAATACCCCGTACTTAGCCCAGATTCCATTAGCTGCTCTTTCAGGGATTGTCTGTAGTCTCAGCTGTGGCTGCCGCTCGAACCTGGCAGTGCTGGGACTACAAAATTGCCGAGTATCCAACTGGCCGGCAGTTACCCCAATGGGGGGTAGAAATCTCAGCCAATTAAAACCCAGCTGATGTTAAATGGCTGTTGGGCAGCTGGAATTGGTGAGGACGTGTTCCCTGCCAACTGTAAAGGTGGGGTAAGAAGTCTCACAACACCAGGTTAAAGTCCAACAGGTTTATTTGGTAGCAAATACCACAAGCTTTCGGAGCGCTGCCCCTTCGTCAGATGGAGTGGTTATCTGTAAAGTCTCAGCTGTAAAGGTAAACTGTAAAGGTGACAGGGTGTGAAATCCTATCTGAATATCATTGCCTAGTTATCCTAGGTATGGGAATCTGTAAATGTGAAGGAATACATGAACATAGAAGCAGTTTCTGTTAGAATTGAGGGGATTAAAATGTGATTTGATGAGAGTTGTATTAAATTTATGAAGCAGTGGAACTGAATAGATGGAGAGAGACTGTTTCCAGTTATTGAGAGATCTGGACATAGGGGTGTAGATGTAAAACTAGGAGAATTGGAGAAACAGTTTTTATATAGAGGGTTGAAGCTGGGGAATACATGCCTGGAGTTAGTGATTGCAGCAGAGACCATGGCAACATTTAAACAAAGGAGAGATTTAAAGAAAGGGAAATAGACATGGGGAATGGAATGAATACTGTGGATTCAGCCTAATGTTCATCTGGAGGATAAACTCCAATATGGGCTGCAAGTTCAGTTTCTGTTTTATAATTTCCATATAACTTATTTAGCTGTTTTATAGACTATGCTTTACATTTGGTGGAGTGCATTCTTATTCACCGAAACTCTGTATAGCAAACCGGTTCCACTGAGGTGAGGAACTGTTCAACTTAAATTGCTCCGTGAGGAGGAAAGGTGGGAGAAGGTTGGCCTGTAAAATCGCCGGCTCCAATGCACCCCTCCCTGATGAGCTCAATGCATTCTACACCCGTTTTGAGCAAGAGGTCAGCGAGAGCTTGCCCTCCATCCTGGAAGCCCTGAATGAACCTGTATCTGAGGTCACCATTGCAGATGTCAGAGCAGATTTCTCGAAGGTCAACCCACGGAAAGCGACTGGCCCTGATGTGGTATCCTGCGTGGATCAGCTTGCGGGGGTATTCGCAGACATCTTCAACCTCTCTTTTCAACAATCTGAGGTCCCTATCTGCTTTAAGAAGACGGCCATCATCAGCCGGTGACTCTGACATCCATCATTATTGAAGTGCTTCAAAAGGTTAGTCATGGCACGAATCAATTCCAGCCTCCCGGACTACCTGGATCCACTACAGTTTGCCAACCACTGCAACCGGTCCACAACAGACAGCACCTCCCTGGCCCTGCACTCAACCCTGGATCACCTAGATAACAAGGACACCCATGTCAGACTCCTATTTATTGATTACAGCTCAGCCTTCAACACCATTATTCCCATGAAACTCACTCCCAAACTCTGTAGCCTGGGCCTCGGCACCTCCCTCTGCGACTGGATCCTGAACTTCCCAACTCACAGACCACAATCAGGATAGGCAACAACACCTCCTCCACGATCATCCTCAACACCGGTGCCCCACAAGGCTGTGTTCTTTAGCCCCCTACTATACTCCTTATACACCTATGACTGTGTGGCCAAATTCCCCTCCAATTCGATTTTCAAGTTTGCTGACGACACCGCCGTAGTGGGTCAGATCTCAAACAATGACGAGACAGAGTACAGGAATGAGATAGAGAATCTGGTGAACTGGTGCGGCAACAATAATCTCTCCCTCAATGTCAACAAAACGAAGGAGATGGTCATCGACTTCAGGAAGCGTAAAGGAGAACATGTCCATGTCTACATCAAAGGGGCAAAATAGAAAGGGTTGAGAGCTTCAAGTTTTTAGGTGTCCAGATCACCAACAACCTGTCCTGGTCCTCCCATGCCGACACTATCGTTACGAAAGCCCACCAACTTTCTCGGAACACGAAGGAAATTTGATGAGACTTTGTAGAAATGGAATTGTTATTTTTAATTTGAGTGAGTTACTACTCTCACCAACTTTTACAGACGCACCATAGAAAGAAAGCATTCTTTCTGGTTGTATCACAGCTTGGTATGGCTCCTGCTCTACCCAAAACTGCAAGAAACTACAAAAGGTCGTGAATGTAGCCCAATCCCATCACGCAAACCAGCCTCCCAGCCATTGACTCTGTCTACACTTCGCGCTGCCTCGGCATAGCAGCCAGCATAATTAAGAACCCCACGCACCCCGGACATTCTCTCTTCCACCTTCTTCTGTCGGGAAAAAGTTACAAAAGTCTGAAGTCAACTGACCGACTCAAGAACAGCTTTTTCCCTGCTGCCATCAGATTTTTGAATAGACCTACCTCGCACTAAGTTGATCTTTCTCTACACCCTAGCTATGACTGTGAGACACTACATTCTGCACTCTCCTTTCCATCTCAATGAACGGTATGCTTTGTCTGTATACCACACAAGAAACAATACTTTTCACTGTATACTAATACATGTGACAATAAATCAAATCAAAAGAAATGCCTTCGTGGCAGTATGGAGCACTTCACCAAAGGGACCCCATTCTCTGCTTGAACAGAGAACATTGCACCTTTGAAGGGAAAATTAAATATTTGATGTAGATGATGATGAGCTGGGGAATATTGGAATGGTGCAATTAGTTTCCGATTGCTGCAGGAAAAATCCAGATGTGATGGACTAAATTACCTAATTCTGTGCAGTAAACTTTTACAAGTCTGCAGGCCACAAAGTTTTAATTTGCAGGTTCAGAAAGTTGTGCAAACATAGAATGAGATTTCAGAAGGATACGTTCATCTCCACATGTATGTTAACCATATTAAAAGACCCAAACATATCCAAGTATATCTATGTTACAAAGTGAGTACCCTCCAAATGTGCTTCATTGGTTATAAAGCATTTTGAGATGTCTGGTGGTTATTGGAAGTGTTATATAAATACAAATCTTCAAATTGCTACAAAGTTGGATGTGTAAATAAGTGCTCTTATTTCTTCCCCTTTCTTTGATCAACATTCTTTTTGAATAACACTGTGAATCCTCTGTCGAATCTGGATTAGGAAGAATGACAAGCCCTTGACTTGAGCTGTTAACCATGAACTTGGATCTTGGTTTGAATTTAAAATATTCATCTTTTTAACATTTAATCCTTCCGAAACTGAGAATCTCAAGCAAGTCATTTTCTTTATCACTGTTACAGAAACGGAATGAGTTTCCTGTGAAATGTATAATATAAAAGGATGTAAAGCAAATCTCATTTCATATTTTGATTTGAAAATCTGCTGCTTACCAGCTTCGAACTGATCTGATATGGAAATGTCAGCTTGGTGGAGAAAGTCTCTGTGTAGCTTTGAAAAGTCAGTTACTGCTGTGCATGTGGGTTGAAGCATACTGAGGTGACACTATACACAGTGATATGTAGTTCTGTGGTTGAAGGATTATACGCAAGTGCTCCTGAATAATCTTGGTGAAAAATTGAATTTTTGTTAGAGTCATACAGCGCAGAAAAGGCCCATCGAGTCTCCACCGACAGTAACTACCACTAAAGGTGCGCTAATCCCATTTTCCTGCACTTATCCCATATCTTTTTATGGTGATATTTCAAGTACTCATCCAAATACTTTTTAAGGGTTGTCAGGTTTCTGGCCTCCACTACCTTCCAGGCAGTGCATCCAGATTCCCACCGCCCACCTGAGTGAATTTTCTTTGCTCAGATCCCCTCTGAATCTTCTACCCCTAAAACTATGCCCCCTTGTGATTGGCCCCTCAACCAAGGGGAACAGCTGCTCCCTACTCATCCTGTCCATACCCCTCATAATCTTATATACCTCAATCATGTCCCTCCGTTTGTTTTCTTTCCTTCTCTGCTCTAAAGAAAACAATAAGAAGTCTCACAACACCAGGTTAGAGTCCAATAGGTTTATTTGATAGTACAAGCCACTAGCTTTCGGAGCGTTGCTCATTCATCAGGTAAATGGGAGTTCTGTTCACAAACAGGGCATATAAAGACACAAACTGAATTTACAAAATAATGGTTGGAATGCGAGTCTTAAAGGTACAGACAATGTGAGTGGAGAGAGGGTTAAGCACAGGTTAAAGAGATGTGTATTGTCTCCAGCCAGGACAGTTAGTGAGATTTTGCAAGCCCAGGCAACTCGTGGGGGTTACAGATAGTGTGACATGAACCCAAGATCCCGGTTGAGGCTGTCCTCGTGTGTAGAACTTGGCTATCAGTTTCTGCTCAGTGACTCTGCGTTGTCATGTATCGCGAAGGCCACCTTGGAAAACGCTTACCCGAAGAACAGAGGCCGAATGCCCGTGACCGCTGAAGTGTTCCCCAACAGTAAGAGAACACTCTTGCCTGGTGATTGTCGAGCGGTGTTCATTCATCCGTTGTCGTAGCGTCTGTATGGTCTCCCCAATGTACCATGCCTCGGGACATCCTTTCCTGCAGCATATCCGGTACCACTCAACAATCACCAGGCAAGACTGTTCTCTTCCTGTTGGGGAGCACTTCAGCGGTCACGGGCATTCGGCCTCTGATCTTCGGGTAAGAGTTCTCCAAGGCGGCCTTCACGACAACGCAGAGTCGCTGAGCAGAGACTGATAGCCAAGTTTCGCACACATGAGAATGGCCTCAACCGGGATCTTGGGTTCATGTCTCACTATCTGTAACCCCCACGACTTGCCTGGACTTGCAAAATCTCACTAACTGTCTTGGCTGGAGACAATACACATCTCTTAAACCTGTGCTTAACCCTCTCTCCACTCACATTGTCTGTACCTTTAAGACTTGATTAGCTGTAAAGACTCGCATTCCAACTATTATTTTGTAAATTGAATTTGTGTCTTTGTATGTTTGTGAACAGAACTCCCACTTACCTGATGAAGGAGCAGCGCTCCGAAAACTAGTGGCTTGTGCTACCAAATAAACCTATTGGACTTTAACCTGGTGTTCTGAGACTTCTTACTGTGTTTACCCCAGTCCAACGCCGGCATCTCCACATTAAAGAAAACAGTCCAAGCCTATCCAGTCTCTCCTTAAAGCTCAAATGCTCCATCCCAGGCAACGTCCTGGTGAATCTCCTCTGTACTCCCTCTAGTGCCATCACATCCTTCCAATGTGTCTGACATAAAGTTGCCACAACAGTCTGGAGTTCACTTGGAATCCCCTGTGCAATCTGCTTGTGCTGTTCATTCCTGTGTTTGAATAATCAGGCTTGTGTCTCAGATTTATTTTGTATCTTCCGCAGGGTGCTGGAACAGATGAAAAGTGCTTGATAGAAATTCTTGCTTCAAGAACCAACCAGGAACTGAGAGCAATTACTCCGGCTTATAAGCAAGGTATGGCTGGAATACACGAGCTATTTGACAGCAGTGGTTGGTTAAATAGATGAGGTGCCATTTGATTGGCGATCATGTACACCCTGGGGTTAATGGCCTATGTCTCTGGAAATTGCAGGTACCGTGATTTGTGTTGTGGTTACTTTTTGCTTGTTGAGACAGTTTTGTGTTCACTGGCTTGCATCCCATTTTCTCAGCCATTGGCTATGATCTGTAGAACAAAATTAACACATTTGGATTCCTAGGTCGTGATCTAATTGTTACATCGTTGCAGAGGTCACCCCTGTAAGGGCAGCACGGTGGCACAAAGTTCAGCATTGTTGCCTCACAGTGCCAGGGACCCGGGTTCAACACCGGTTTCAGGTGGCTGTCTGAGAGGAGTCTGCATGTTTTCCCCGTGTCTGCTCCGGTTTCCAGCCACACTCCAAGGATGTGCAAGTTAGATGGGTTGGCCATGCTAAAGTCCCATTAGTGTCAGTGGGATTAGTGGGCTAAATATATGGGGTTATGGTGATAGGGCCTGGATGGGCTTGATGGGCCGAATGGCCACCACCTGTACTATATGGTTTCTATGATCTAATATAAAGGAATGGGTTTCTGCAATTTCTGGGAGTTGTCCTTGGCTTCCAGGTTTCCCAACCACCCTGAACTCGGTGTACCAAAATCGATAGCTACTCTCCTGAGCATTGTCGCTCACCACTTTGGAGAAACAGTTTTTGTATGTGCGGCGCGCATGTTGACTAGAGCGTGCGCGCTGGCTGGGGCGCGCGTGCTGGCTAGGGGTGGCTGTTGTGACTCGCAGCCATACAGAGTTGTCTGAGCCCTGCTGCTCTCTCTGGTGTTTGGAAGGTACGGCTTCATTGCATTTTGGGAGGGGCTAAGAGCATCGGGTCAATGAAATTAACTAGAAACTGCACGCCTTGATGGAGAAATTTGGAGAGAAACTGAAAGGGAGATGAACACAAACTGGGAAGGAGAGAAAGCTGGAGAAGTGAAAGGGTAAGTACGCAAACTGGGAGGTTTACATAGTACGAAAACAACACTCCTAAATTAAATCCCGGTTGACTATGACAAAGACAGACTGTGCCTCCTCTCCTATTTGACCTCTCTTAACCCTTTGACAATTTGACCATGGAATTGTGCCACACTGCTTCACTTCCATCATCCAGCTGGCTGGACTACACTTGCCTGACTCCATTCTTTCTTATCCAAACACAGCCAGAGAATTGCCTTGTTGAACAAGACCCTGCTGAGGTGGACACACAAAAAAAAAATCTACATTTAGTGCAACTCTACATTATTCAGAAGAGCTAGCTTAATCACAATTTCTGAGACTAGAGTATAGTGATGACTCAGATTCACAGCTGAGATCTAGGTATTACCCGCACTGCTGAGGGAGCTGGCCAGGCTTTAGTCACTCAATACGGATATCTTCTTCCCTGAGCTCAGGATCCTCCTCCTATAACGGTGGTTCCTGGGTTGTAGGTTTTTGCATGCTCCGAAAGCCCTTCTCTTATACACAGTCAGTAAAGTGATCAACCACCACATGTCCTGACCTGCCAGTTAGGTTTCTGCTCTGGGCTCTCAAGATGTGCTTAGTTGACACTTCCCTGCTATATTTGCTTGTCCACCTGTTGCAGTCTGTTCCTGCACAGTTACCTCTGGTGTTCCCCAAGGATCTAACCTTAGCCCCCTCCCTCCTGGCTGCCCCTTGGTACAAAAGTACAGTGTTCATTTGTACATGTATGCTGACAATATTCAGCTCTACCTCACCACTGATGTCTGTAAATTTTGACTGACATCTGATACTGGATGAGTGGAAATTTCCTCGAAATATTGGGAAGGATGAAGTGATTCTTTTCGGTCCCTGTCACAGGTTCCGTTCCCAACCTACCAACTCCATCCCTTTCCCTGGCAACTCTGAGGCTAAACCAGACATTTTGCAACCTTGGTGTTATGTTTGATCCCGGGATGAGCTTCCGACCATATGTACGCACAATCACCAGGAATCCCTGCTTCCACCTCAGTAACATTGACCAGTTCCACTTGCCTCAGCTGAAATCATCATTCATGTCTATGTTGTTCCGAGACTTGACTATTCCAATGCATTCCTGGCTGGCCGCTCTCATTCTACCCCCCGCACAACCCTGAGGTCATTACAAACTTGTCCTAACTTGCACCAAGTGCTACTCGCCCACTTTCTCGGGGCTCACTGACCTACAGTGGCTCGCACTTGAGCAGTGCCTCAATTTTTAAATTCTTGCCATTGTCTTCGAATCTCTCCATGACCTTTGCCCTTTGCCTTTTCTCTGCTGAGTTGCAGCTTTGCAGCCTACACTCAGATCTCCGTGATCCTCCAATTCTCTTGAGCAGTCACAATTTTAGTCAGTCCATGGTTAACAGCCATTGCCTTAAGCTCTGGAATTCCCTTGCTAAACTTCTCAGCCTCTCTATTTCTCTTTTCATTTCTAACACTCCCTAGAATCTACTTCCTTTGACCATCTGGCTTAATATCTCTTTATGTGGCGAGTGTCAAAACTTCCTTTTATAATGTTTATAAAATGCCTTGAGATGTTTTATGATATAGGCGCCATAGAAATGGAGAGGAACACATGAGAGGGAGAGAGAGTTCACATTGGTCTGTGATGTATGTTGGTCATGATGTGTAGTTGGACTGGGGTAAGCACAGTAAGAAGTCTCACAACACCAGGTTAAAGTCCAACAAGTTTATTTGGTAGCACAAGCTTTCGGAGTGTCGCTCCTTCTTCAGGTGAGTCTCCTAAAGAAGGAGCGACATCCGAAAGCTTGTGCTACCAAATAAACCTGTTGGACTTTAATCTGGTGTTGTGAGACTTCTTGCGTATGTTGGTGTACAGGAATTGGGCAGATTTAGTGCTTCTCCCCACAGTCTAAGCCTCACCCTGCCCCACCCCTTCACTGCGGGTGTGTGTCATTGGTGCATTGGATTAGATCAGACTTTGTGTTGTTCATTGATTTATTATAACTATTTGTAAAATATCATTATGACAAATGTCATTAGCAATGAGCTGTAGAGACAAGTCAGTGAAATGGATTTGGTGTTTCTCATTGGAGTTGATGAAGTAGAAACATTGCAGCTTTCATTGAAATGCTGTTTATCCTCAAATCTTTCTATTTTGTGTTTCTTGATTTATAAGTTTTTTATTTCAGTGAAATAAAAAGGGAACCTGTTACTTGGGGCTTGGTATGTCTGAGACATTCAGCTGGCAATTGCAGTTGGGAAAATGCTGTTTGATTAAATGTCATGGGACTTCGCATCGCTGAGATCAAATGTCACATGATCAAATCTCCAGAAATAAGTCAAACCACACACAACGACCACAGTGACATCACCAAAACATTTCCTGCTATTGCAATGCCAGATACAGCACACTGAGTGGGCTTTAATGCCACCCCGAAGCAGGTGAGAGGTGCATTAAAATGGTGAAGGTGCCAAGTGGGGGTCCTGCCGCTGCTTTACCTCTGTCCCAATTATGTTGGGGATTTTAAGGTGCATGGACGGGTCCCCCCCGCCCCGCCCCCCCTCCCCCCTTGCCTTTGGTCTGGATCCCTGATTGATCCTGGGCCTCTGGGGAGGAGGGAGGTGCATTACCAGCAGCTACCACTGCTCTCCTGATGGCAATGCACTGCTGCTGGCTTCTGATTGACTGACAGCTCTTGGGGACCGGGGTTTCGGCTGCCCTGGGGAATGCCCACCACTGAAGTACCCGACTTGCTGTAATACAGCAGTCCTTCCTCAGAGGGGGGTGACTCTTGGTGGTTCTCCAGCAGGCCTGCCCTCCTCGTCTAGATTAAATTCAGCCCCAAAAGTGCTTTTTATTCGGCCCGTTCTAGATGCTTATACAGCTTCATCAGAAACAGGATTCACTGGGACCTAAGCAGGTTGCTATTAGCTGCCTTTTTGGGAGCTGCTTGTATACACAACTTCCAAACACTGCAGAGGAACTGTGAAAAGTTCTAGCTGTGTCATTTCATGATTAAACAGCAGGGCTCACAAACTGATAGTTCTGTGGCAACTTAATGACCTAACTAGTTAATCCCACAAATGTTTGCAGCCTAGTCTTGGGAGTGTGAGAGCTGCAGTTATAAACATTACAGACCCAACCCCACCCGATTCTCTGTACCAGTGGCAACATGACTGAGGATTTCTGCATATTGACTGTATTGCTTTTATAAGAAACTCCTCATCATAAACTGACAGCATCAGCTTCCAGCTCCCCCACCCTCCTTTCCTGGCCTTAGCTGCAGCACTCTGAGGAGGTGCCTGACTTCCATTCATTGTCTAAGGGACAGGACAGCCAGTGATCGACTGTCCTTCTGGCTATCAGAGGAACATTTATATTTGATTGCAATCAAAGTGCTGAAATAAAAACAGAGAATGCTGGAAATCTGGCAGCATCTGTGGAGCGAAAAACAGAGTTAACGTTAATGCTGGATTTTACCAGCCCTGTAGGATTGGGCTGGGCGACAGGGAAAGGCAAGGAATGGAGTGTTCATCGTTTTCCTGCCACCATGTGCCGTGGTTCCCCGTGGACGGCAAGAAGAGTTCGTCAATCAGAATAGAGAGTCTGAGTCATGATCTTCCAGGCAGCAAGGCTTTATTTTCTAATACAAGTCAACAATGTAGGGGTAGGGCCTGGGTGGGATTGTGGTCGGTGCAGACTCGATGGGCCGAATGGCCTCCTTCTGCACTGTAGGGTTTCTATGATTCTATGAAAGACGGGATTTCCAGATGAATCCAAAGAACCAGCGCGCTGACAGTCATTTTTATACACATTTTAGCTTCATACCTCATCATTCTTATCTTACAGTCAAGGCTATTTTTGCAGACCCCAAGGCCACTTTTCGTTAGCCGCCATGGTTTACTAGACCTACATTATCTGCCTTCTTTCTGATTGGTCACTAATGAATGTGCTATGATATCATTGTGGTTACATCTTACCTTCTTATCTGAAGTTTATTGTCTAATCAGCCAAGGTTGTTGTTTGTTCAACCATTGTGGGGCATCCTGCTATGCCAAGTCTTTTTTTTAAAGATGTGCGTTTGTCTGACTTAAGTTTATTTAGGAAATTACTTTCAGCTTCTGTGTGTTTGCTTGACTTCTTTTAGCCTTTATGTTCATTCATGTGAGTATCCATGTGTACTGGCCTGGTAAGGTATTGTGCACTTAAAAGGGTACAAGTGTATGCTTAATAAGATATGTGATGATATATGAGAGCTTCTTAGGTAGTGATTATCTCTTCTATGTTAATTATTATCTCCTACTTGTCCTAATAATTATTCCTTCCAATATATGTTGTCTTAATGATTATTCCTTACACATGCTAGTGGCGGGGAAAGTGGAAGATGGCCCTTCCTGATCCAGAGGCCAATTGATCCAACCCATTAAGGGCATCATTCCACTGCACTTTGCCAGAGGGGCTTATGCCCTTTTGCCATGTGGAGAGACCACTGGGTGAATCCTGGCAGCCTCCCTGCAGGCTTGTGTGGGCCCTCCTAATTGGCACTCTATGGCCCAGAGGCACTATTCACCTCCCCTCCCCATCCACCCAGACAGCAATGGATGCCTCCCTACCTTTAGCCTCAACTCCTTTGCTGGGGTTTGCCTCACTGGCCCCAGTGGCAAAGGGTGCACCTGTGGCATTCCCCCATCCTGGCCTTCACCAAAGTTCCCCCCACACCCCAACTACCTCCCTCGCCCAGCCCTTGCTGATTGGCCACTGGATATCCTCCTTCCATCCTGTCCTCCTTTGCTAGGTGCAGTCCTAGCATTGGCCATCTCTCTTGATGGCGCTGCTGAGAACTCTGAGATGCGGGTCCTCTGACTGGCAGCTACTTGGGATGCATGGTCATCCTTTAAAGAGACGGCAGCCCTGATGGCAACCAATTCTTTGCCTGACCCCCAGAAAGATGCGGCCATAGTCATCCCCAGCTTTCATAAACGAGACATGGTGGAGACGCTTTGGAAATTCAGGAAGTGAATCACACTGCAGAATTCCCAGTGTCTGAACTGTTCTCGTAGCTGCAGCATGTGGCTGTTCCAGTTCGTATAATCACAGAATCCCTAAAGTGCAGAAGGAGGCCATTCGGCCCATCAAAGCTGCACCGATAACAATCCCACCCACATCCTATCCCTGTAACCCCACGTGTTTACCCTGCTAATCTTTCTGACACTAAGGGCCAATTTAACATAGACAATTCACCTGACCTGCATATCTTTGGACTGTGCGAGGAAACCGGTGCATGCAGAGGAATTTGACGCAGACACGGAGAATGTGCAGACTCTGCACGGACAGTGACCCAAGGCTGGAATTGAACCTGGGTCCCTGGCAACAGTGCTAACCACTGTGCCACCGTACTGCCCCAACTTTCTAGATAGTGGTGACCCCAGGGTGTTGATGGTAGGGACTTTGGCAATGCCATTGAATGTCAAGGTAAGATGGTTAAATTGACGCTCATTAGAGGTGGTCACTGCCAGGATTTGTGTGGTATGAATATGACTTGTCATTTATCAGGTCTGAATGTTCTTTAGGGCTTGCTGAATGCCAGCACAGAGAGAGCTTCATTATCTGAAGAGTCACGAATAGAACTGTGCAACCATCAACTAACTAGCTCATTTGATACCTTTCAGAATATGGCAAAGATCTGGAAGAAAATGTTGTGAGTGACACTTCTGGCCATTTCCAAAGGATTTTGGTGATTCTTCTCCAGGTAAAAATTTAGTTTCCATACCAAAGCACAAAGTGCTAAACCACCATGCTAGTTGTTAAGTGTTTAGAGGTATGAGTATAGAAGTAATTTCCTCATTGTTTTAACCTGCAGACAATAGCAATTTAATATTCAATAGCATTCTTCATGTAGTAAAGCGTCCCAAGATGCTTATCAAACAAAATCAATAGCAAGTATCGAAATGGGCGACAGGCAGCTTAACTCAAAGAAGTTGGTCTATGGAGCATCTACTAAAAGGTTGAGAGATGAGCTAATTTGGGGAGGGAGTTACAAAGAGCAGAGTCTAGGCAACTGAAGCCATGCCTGTGAATGGTGTGATGGGAGGATTGTTGGGTTGGAGGAGATTACAGAAATAGAGGGGGACAAAAACATGAAGTGATTTGAAAACCAGGGTGAGAGTTATGAAATTAAAATCAGTGTGGGTTGGCACCCACATAAGTGATGGATAACTAGAACTTGGAGCGGGTTCGGAAATGGGTAGCAGTGTTTTAGTTGAGCTTAAGTTTACAGAGGGTTCAATGTGGATAGCTTTGTAGTAGTCTAAAAGTATCAATGGCCTGGATAAGGGTTTCAGCAGGAGATGAGCTGAGGCAGGGTTGGAAACGGTCATTATCGTGGAGGTTGACTATCTCAGTGATAGAGAGAATACACTGGGGGCCATCAAAATTGGGAACAATCTGGTTCATTCTCACAGGTGTGGAGATGCCGGCGTTGGACTGGGGTAAACACAGTAAGGTGAACACAGACGTCATTCTCACAGGGCCAGAGAGAATCATTGAATAAAATCATAGAATCCCTACGGTGCAAAACAAGGCCATTCAGCCCATCGAGACTGCACCGACAACAATCCCACCCAGGCCTATCCCCGTAACCCCACGTATTTACCCTGCTAATTCCCCTGACACTAAGGGGCAATTTAGCATGGCCATCCACCCAGTCTGCACATCTTTGGATTGTGGGAGGAAAGCGGAGCACCCGGAGGAAACCCATGCAGACACAGGGAGAACATGCAAACTCCACAGAGACAGTGGGGCTGGAATTGAACCCGGATCCCTGGTACTGTGAGGCAGCAATGCTAGACACTGTGCTGAGAGGAAAGGTGTTTATGGTTAGGAACAGCCTTTGTGTAGGGATTGAAAACAGTAAGTGTAGCCTTCTCAATACTTAATTAGAGGAAGTTCCTCCTCATTCAGTAATGGATGTTAGACAAGCTATGTGACTGATCAGAGAGAGTAAAGGGGGCGAGAGGGCTGGGTTGATGTAGAGCTGTCCTTGCTGTATATTTGGAACTTGAGGATGTGATTTTGGACACTTGTCAAGGGCCAACATGTGGTTAAGAATTCTGAATCATACTGCAGTTGGAAAATAATCCATTGCAGGAGATTCTTTGCTGATGGCCGGATGGATATAAATGGAGCCAGGTGACAGAGAGCCAGCTGGACAATGGGAGGGATGTATTTGAGGAGGGATAGTTTTACATTGGTCAGTCAGATAGGATTCTACTTGTGACTGTGAGGGCTGTTTCAGTATTCTGGCAGACAGAAATCTGATGAACAAAATTGCACCAGGTTTCAACAGCCTGGTGGCTACTGAGGGAGGGAGGCAAGGGGAGGAATGAATTGCTTTTTCTGGAGTATGTCTTGACTCCGTGGTAACATTCTCTCCAGTGGGTTCGAAGATTGTGGTTCAAACCTCACTCCAGAGACTTGAACGCATTGCCTGGTCTGATATTTCAGTGCATTACTGAGGAAATGCTGCGGTACTGGAAATGCCATCTTTTGAGCAACATCTGTTCCTCTGGTCGATGCAAAAGATCCAGCTGATCTTTTTAAGAATTACGAATGTAAGGAAGAGGAACAGGATCGGGTCATTGAACCTCCTTGATTCTATTCTTCCATTCCGTGAAATCATGGCTGATCTCTAATCTCAGCCTAACATTCCCCTCTGACCCCTTTATCCCCTAAATTTTTGGACACTATCTATCTTGGTCTTGAATATACTCAATGACTTAGCACTCACAGCGTTCTGGGGTAAAGAATGCCAAAAGTTGAGGTATAAATGTTGACCAAAACACAGGCTTATTTTGCGTCAAACTGGGAGGGCATACGTGGATCTCGGTTTTATTTCTCATTAGAAAGCCAGAGGCTTTGACAACGCAGCACTGTCTTTGTAATGCACGGATCAACAAGTGTTGTTCGTGTCGTGTCTGCATGTAATGGATAAATGGGCACAGCAATATTAAACCGGCTGGCCAAAAGCTAAGCCAAAGAGGTGGGTTTTAAGAATAATATTGATGGAGAATGTGGTGCAGAGTTTGGTGAGGATATTCCAGGATAGTGTGCAGTTTAGGTCAAAGTCTCCAACAATAGGGTGAATGGAGGAGGCTGCACAAGAGGCCAGTGTTGGAAAAACCTATATTAGGCATGTGATTGTAAGACTAAAGGAAGTTACAGGGAGGTGGCGAGATTTGAATACAAGCTTGAGAATTTTAAATTCGATGTGTTGCGGGACTGGAAGCCAAGGTAGGTCACAAAGGAGAGGGATAATAGGTGAGCATAACCTTTCTTGTTATGAATGCGTTTCTTCACATATATACAGTGCTGTTTTATGGTGTGCGATCTGTGTGGATTATTTTTAAATAAAACCAGATTTGATCACCATGATGCTTCAGAATGTAAAACGCCACAGTAATAATGTTCTAAATGTTTTCACAGTTATGATGGCCCTGATTTTGAAAGGGGACAGGAATAGTACACGTAATCCCCAAAGGATGCCGCACCTCAGGAATGTGGAGGCCCGGTCCTCATCTACATAAATGTTCTTAGTCCCATCTGGAACTGGCCAAATCTGGCTACCTGGCTGGTGGATGAGTGGGAATTTTGTGGCAGGAAGTTGCAGCCTGGAATCTGTGGGAATTCCCAGCTCTGTAGAGTGGGGAGGTGCAAGGATTCCTTGTGCAGCAGTGGGAGAGTGCTCCTGCTCCCAATCATGGGTTCTGACTAATGTGGACCTCTTCCAGCCAATGGAGTCTCTTGCCCTGACTCTGCAATTATGAACCTTATTGTGCAGGATTCTGCTAGACCCCTGCTCACCAATAGAGGGAGTAAGAAGTTTAACAACACCAGGTTAAAGTCCAACAGGTTTATTTGGTAGCAAAAGCCACACAAGCTTTCGGAGCTCTTTCTGGAGACAATACACATCTTTTTAGCCTGCCTTGATGCTCTCTCCACTCACATTGTTTTGTTTCTTAAAGACTTGATTAGTTGTAAGTATTCGCATTCCAACCATTATTCATGTAAATTGAGTCTGTGTCTTTATATGCTCTGTTTGTGAACAGAATTCCCACTCACCTGAAGAAGGGGCTTAGAGCTCCGAAAGCGTGTGTGGCTTTTGCTACCAAATAAACCTGTTGGACTTTAACCTGGTGTAGTTAAACTTCTTACTGTGTTTACCCCAGTCCAACGCCGGCATCTCCACATCACCAATAGAGGGAGCCATGGCAGCCTCAAAGTCAGCAAATAAATTGCATGTTGAGAAATGGCTGGATTTGCACAACAGCTGACATTTAATTTCACTGCTACCATTCAGAGCTGGTAATTCATACTGTTAGGGACTATTAATGATGTTCAACCTTGGAGGCCAGAAAGGGCATCTGGGGAATCTCACTGGTGATAATGAATTGGTCTAGCAATTTTTTTTAAAAAAACCTCACCATTACTTTTGAGCTGACCCAGAGTCAGGTTAGCAATAGTAGACAACAATTTCCATACAACCAATAAAGCTGTTTCAACACTCAAAGAGCAAATTCTAAAGATTTATTTGGAAAATAAACTGATGCATAATCTTTAAGGCAGACACTCTGTCATTTTCACCACTCTTTGGCTGAAGAAATTCCTCCTCATCTCTGTTTTAAAGGATCGTCCCTTTAGTCTGAGGTTGTGCCCTCTGGTTCTAGTTTTTCCTACTAGTGGAAACGTCCCCTCTACGTCCAGTCTATCCAGGCCTCGCAGTATCCTGTAAATTTCAATAAGATACCCCGTTATCCTTCTAAACTCCAACGAGTACAGACCCAGAGGACTCAACTGTTCCTCATACGACAAGCTCTTCATTCCAGGGATCATTCTTGTGAACCTCCTCTGGACCCTTTCCAAGGCCAGCACGTCCTTCCTTAGATATGGGGCCCAAAACTGCTCACAATATTCCAAATAGCGTCTGACCAGAGCCTTATACAGCCTCAGAAGTACATCCCTGCTCTTCGACATGAATGCTAACATTGCATTTGCCTTCCTAACTGCCGATTGAACCTGCACATTAACCTTAAGAGAATCTTGAACAATGACTCCCAAGTCCCTTTGTGTTTCTAATTTCCTAATTATTTCCCCATTTAGAAAATAGTCTATGCCTCCATTCTGCCTTCCAAAGTGCATAACCTCACACTTTTCCACATTCCATCTGCCACTTCTTTGTCCACTCTCCTAGCCTGTCCAAGTCCTCCTGCAGCCCTCCTGCTTCCTCAATACTACCTGTCCCTCTACATATCTTTGTGTCATCTGCAAGCTTAGCAACAGTGCCTTTAGTTCCTTTTTCCAAATCGTTAATGTATATTGTGAAAAGTTGTGGTCCCAGCACTGACCCCTGAGGCACACCACTAGTCACCGGCTGCCATCCTGAGAAAAACCCCTTTATCTCCACTCTCTACCTCCTGCCAGTCAGCCAATCCTCTATCCATGCCCTTAACACCATGGCCTCTTAACTTATTTAACAGTTTCCTATGCGGCACCTTGTCAAAGGCCTTCTGGAAATCTAAATAAATCACATCCACTGGTTCTCCTTTTTCTCACTTCCTTGTTACTTCCTCAAAGAACTCTAACAGATTTGTCAGACATGACCTCTCCTTGACAAAGCCGTGCTGACTCAATCCTACTTTATCATGCACTTCCAAGTACTCTGCGATCTCATTTTTAATAAGGGACTCTTAAAATCTTGCCAATGACCGAAGTCAGGCTAACCGGCCTATAACTTCCCGTCTGCTGCCTCCCTCCCTTTTTAAACAGCGGTGTTACATTAGCTACTTTCCAAAGCTCTGGGACCCTCCCTGTCTCCAGTGATTCCTGAAAGATCACCACCAATGCCTCCACAATTTCCTCAGCTATCTCTTTTAGAACCCTGGGGTGTAGTCCATCCGGTCCAGGTGATTTATTCACCTTCAGACCTTTCAGTTTCCCCAGATCCTCCTCCTTAGTGATGGCCACTACACGCAGCTGTGCCTCCTGATTCTCCAGGAGCTCTGGCATCTCACTGGTGTCTTCCACCATGAAGATTGACGTAAAGTAACTATTCCATTCCTCTGCCATTGCTTTGTTTCCCATTATTACTTCTCCAGCCTCATTTTCCTGTGGTCCAATGGCTATTTTTGCCTCTCTTACCTTTTTATGTATTGAAAAAAAGCTAATCCTAGCTTCTTTTGTATTATTAGCTAACTTATTTCACCACCTCCCCCCTTATTGCTTTTTTAGTTGTCCTCTGCTTGCTTTTAAAGGCTTCCCAATCCTCTGGCTTCCCACTAATCCTTGCCGCTTTATATGCTTTTTCTTTTGCTTTTATGCTGTCCTTGACTTCCCTCGTCAACCGTGGATGCCTCGTCCTCCCCTTAGCCTGTTTCCTCCTCCTTGGGATGAATTTCTGTTGTGCCTTCCGGATAACCCTCCAAAACTCCTGCCATTGCTGTTCCACTGTCTTCCCTGCTAGGCTCCCTTTCCAATCAACTCTGGCCAGCTCCTCCCCCATATCTTTGTAGTTACCTTTATTTAATTGTAATAACGTTATATCTGATTCCAGCTTCCCCCTCTCAAACTGCAGGGTAAATTCTATCATCTTGTGGTCACTGCTCCCTAAGGATTCCTTCACCTTAAGTTCCCTAATCAGGTCTGCCTCATTTTTGAAGGGGTAATCAAGAAGGTAGATGAGGGCAGTGCAGTTGATGTTGTCTACATGGACTTTAACAAGGCCTTTGACAAGGTACCGCATGGTAGATTGTTACATAAGGTTAAATCTCACGGGATCCAGGGTGAGGTATCTAAATTGATACAAAATTGGCTTCTTGACAGAAGCCAGAGGGTGGTTGTAGAGGGTTGTTTTTCAAACTAGAGGCCTGTGACCAGCGGTGTGCCTCAGGATCCCCTGTTGTTTGTTATTTATATTAATGATTTGGACGAGAATATAGGAGGCATGGTTAGTAAGTTTGCAGATGACACCAAGATTGGTGGCATAGTGGACAGTGAAGAAAGTTATCTTGGATTGCAACAGCATCTTGATCAATTGGGCCAGTGGGCTGACGAATGGCAGATAGAGTTTAATTTAGACAAATGCAAGGTAGATTGGTAGATTTTGGTAGATTGAACCAGGGCAGGACTCAGTTAATGGTAGGGCGTTGGGGAGAATTACAGAACAAAGCGATCCGGGGTACATGTTCACAGCCCCTTGAAAGTGGAGGCACAGGTGGACAGAGTGGTGAGGAAGGCATTCGGCATGCCTGGTTTCATCGATCAGAACATTGAATACAGGAGTTGGGACATCTTGTTGAAGTTGTACAAGACATTGGTAAGGCCACACTTGGAATACTGTGTGCAGTTCTGGTCACCCTATTATAGAAAGGATATTATTAAACTAGAAAGAGTGCAGAAAAGATTTACTAGGATGCTACTGGGACTTGATGGTTTGGATTATAAGGAGAGGCTGGATAGACTGAGACTTTTTTCTCTGGAGCGTAGGAGGCTGAGGGGTGATCTTATAGAGGTCTATAAAATAATGAGGGGCATAGACAAGGTAGATAGTCAATATCTTTTCCCAAAAGTGGGGGAGTCTAAAACTAGAGGGCATAGGTTTAAGGGGAGAGATACAAAAGTGTCCAGAGGGGCAATTTTTTCATAGAGGGTGGCAAGTGTCTGGAACAAGCTGCCAGAGGTGGTAGTAGAGGCAGGTACAATTTTGTCTTTTAAAAAGCATTTAGATAGTTACATGGATAAGGTGGATATAGAGGGATATGGGCCAAATGCGGGCAATTGGGGTTAGCTTAGGGATTTAAAAAAAAAAGGATGGCATGGACAAGTTGGGCCGAAGGGTCTGTTTCCATGCTGTAAACCTCTATGACTCATGATTACACATCACCAAATCCAGAGTTGCCTGTTTCCTAGTCGGCTCTGTCACAAGCTGCTCCAAAAAACCATCTCTCAGAAATTCCACAAATTCCTTTTCTTGGGATCCACTACCTACCTGATTTCCCCAGTCCACTTGCCTATTGAAGTCCCCCCAAATAATTGTAATATTGCCTTTTCTATCTCCTGATTTATTTTCTGCCCCACATCCTGACTATTGCTAGGGAGTCTGTACATAACTCCCACCGGGGTATTTTAATCTTTGCGATTCCTCAAATCTGCCGACAGAGATTCTATGCCTTCTGATCCTATATCGTTTCTTGCTATCGATTTAATTTCATTCCTTACTAGCAATGCAACCCTGCCCCCTTTGCCCATCTGCCTGTCCTTCCGATAGGACACATATCCTTGGATATTTAGATCCTAGCCAATGTTAATGAGACCCCAGAATTGAGCTCAACATCTCTGTGTGATTGTCAGTTTACATTTTCACCCATTAGTCGTGCGAATACAATGCAATCTAAAGGGTGAGGTTAAAAATACACCTCACAGCACACACCATGGGCTGTGCTATTGCAGCAATTTTTGGGCCAATGTCTTCCAGTTAGCATAAGTAGTAATGAAATAATCAGTGAGTTATAGGGAAGCATTTCACACTTGTTCATCACCTATGAAAATAAATAAATGAAAATGAATAAAATTAACATTTCTTTCTCCTTTGCTTAGGCCAATAGAGATGAGAGCACAGCCTGTGATGAAGCTGCAGTTAAAAAAGATGCACAGGTCGGTCAAAGCATTTCAACATTTTCTCTAAGTAATGCTCCTTAATCTTGCACATTTGTAACTGGTTTTGAGGCTGTTATGCTTCTGTAGTTACTTCATTTGGTGATTGATCTGTGCTGGAGAGTAACTATTAAAACCATTTACAAATAGAATGCTGACAAGGTAATGCATTTGAATTGCATGTTTGTAGTCAACCGAGTCTTCTTGCAAACCTTTATCAACCTTTCAACTTGCATCTTTCCTTTGCTTTAAATGAAGATAGCAGCTATGGTGGCTCAGTGATTAGCACTGCTGCCTCACAGCCTCGGGGACCCCGGTTCGATTTCCAGGGATTTGGCCCATATCCCTCTATATCCATCTTATCCATGTAACTGTCTAAATGCTTTTTAAAAGACAAAATTGTACCCGCCTCTACTGCTACCTCTGGCAGCTTGTTCCAGACACTTGTCACCCTCTATGAAAAAATTGCCCCTCTGGACACTTTTGTATCTCTCCCCTTAAACCTATGCCCTCTAGTTTTAGACTCCCCCACTTTTGGGAAAAGATATTGACCCAAGCTGGAAATCGAACTGAGGCTTGAGGCTGCAAGTTTTCCCTGTTTACTGCGTGGGTTTCTTCCGGGTGCTCCAGTTTCCTCCCACAGTCTGAAAGGCGTGCTGGTTAGGTGCATTGGCCATGCTAAATTCTCCCTCGGTGTACTCGAACAGCCGCCGGAGTGTGGCGACTAGGGGATTTTCACAGTAACTTCATTGCAGTGTTAATGTAAGCCTACTTGTGACAGAGATAAATGAACTTTAAATTTAGCTATTGAGCCAATTTTCAGAAATACGTGGACCGTGAGAGTGAGGCATTGTGACATTTTGATGGGTTACCTTTTGTATTTGGGTTCTTCTGTGGGTGTCCCAATGTGGAGGATATTTGGATTTGCACAAGTAACAATGCACTGGTGTCAGTAGTAGGAAACAGCAACCCAGTTACTACTGATGGAAAGTCCTTGAGAGTATGAAGATAGAATCGATTTGGGTAGAGTTGAGAAGTATAAAGGATATGGTCACATTAATGGGGTATAATATACGCCACCAAATGATGAGTTAGAAGAACAAATCCTTGGGGAAATTACAGAGATAGAAAAGAATTACGGAGTGCTGATACAGGGAGACTAATTGCTCAAATAGCGATTGGGATAATGTTAGAGTAAAGGGTAAGAAGAGGGGTGGGATTTCTGAAATGTATTCGGGAGAACATTTTGCCCAATATGTCCTCCTTCCAATGAGGAAGGAGGCATTGATGGATCTGGATCTGGTGTATTTTTTAAATTCACTTACAGGATGTGGATGTTGCTGGCTAGGCCAGCGTTTATTGCCCATCCATAGTTGCCCTTCAGAAGGTGGTGGTGAGCTGCCTCCTTGAAATGTTGCAGTCCCTGTGGTGTAGGTACACCCACAGTGCTGGTTTGCCCATTCTGCACGTTTATTAATGTCTTCCTGTAATTTGTTGCAAGTCTCCTTAGTATTGACTATCCCCCCAAGGTGGTGCCATCTGGAAATTTAAAAATTATGCTTTTGATTCCAAAGTCCAAATCATTATTGTAAGTTGTGAAGGGCAGTGGTCCCAGTATTGATCTGTGAAGGGCAGCGGTCCCAGTACTGATCTATGAAGGGCAGTGGTCCCAGTACTGATCTGTGAAGGGCAGTGGTCCCAGTACTGATCTGTGAAGGGCAGCGGTCCCAGTACTGATCTATGAAGGGCAGCGGTCCCAGTACTGATCTATGAAGGGCAGCGGTCCCAGTACTGATCTATGAAGGGCAGCGGTCCCAGTACTGATCTATGAAGGGCAGCGGTCCCAGTACTGATCTGTGAAGAGCAGCGGTCCCAGTACTGATCTGTGAAGAGCAGCGGTCCCAGTACTGATCTATGAAGGGCAGCGGTCCCAGTACTGATCTATGAAGGGCAGCGGTCCCAGTACTGATCTATGAAGGGCAGCGGTCCCAGTACTGATCTATGAAGGGCAGCGGTCCCAGTACTGATCTGTGAAGGGCAGCGGTCCCAGTACTGATCTGTGAAGGGCAGCGGTCCCAGTACTGATCTGTGAAGGGCAGCGGTCTCAGTACTGATCTATGAAGGGCAGCGGTCCCAGTACTGATCTGTGAAGAGCAGCGGTCCCAGTACTGATCTGTGAAGAGCAGCGGTCTCAGTACTGATCTATGAAGGGCAGCGGTCCCAGTACTGATCTATGAAGGGCAGCGGTCCCAGTACTGATCTATGAAGGGCAGCGGTCCCAGTACTGATCTGTGAAGAGCAGCGGTCTCAGTACTGATCTATGAAGGGCAGCGGTCCCAGTACTGATCTATGAAGGGCAGCGGTCCCAGTACTGATCTATGAAGGGCAGCGGTCCCAGTACTGATCTATGAAGGGCAGCGGTCCCAGTACTGATCTATGAAGGGCAGCGGTCCCAGTACTGATCTATGAAGGGCAGCGGTCCCAGTACTGATCTGTGAAGGGCAGCGGTCCCAGTACTGATCTGTGAAGGGCAGCGGTCTCAGTACTGATCTATGAAGGGCAGCGGTCCCAGTACTGATCTATGAAGGGCAGCGGTCCCAGTACTGATCTATGAAGGGCAGCGGTCCCAGTACTGATCTATGAAGGGCAGCGGTCCCAGTACTGATCTATGAAGGGCAGCGGTCCCAGTACTGATCTATGAAGGGCAGCGGTCCCAGTACTGATCTGTGAAGGGCAGCGGTCCCAGTACTGATCTGTGAAGGGCAGCGGTCTCAGTACTGATCTGTGAAGAGCAGCGGTCCCAGTACTGATCTGTGAAGAGCAGCGGTCTCAGTACTGATCTATGAAGGGCAGCGGTCCCAGTACTGATCTGTGAAGGGCAGCGGTCTCAGTACTGATCTATGAAGAGCAGCGGTCCCAGTACTGATCTGTGAAGGGCAGCGGTCCCAGTACTGATCTGTGAAGGGCAGCGGTCCCAGTACTGATCTGTGAAGAGCAGCGGTCTCAGTACTGATCTATGAAGGGCAGCGGTCCCAGTACTGATCTGTGAAGGGCAGCGGTCTCAGTACTGATCTATGAAGAGCAGCGGTCCCCGTACTGATCTGTGAAGGGCAGCGGTCCCAGTACTGATCTGTGAAGGGCAGCGGTCCCAGTACTGATCTGTGAAGGGCAGCGGTCCCAGTACTGATCTGTGAAGAGCAGCGGTCTCAGTACTGATCTATGAAGGGCAGCGGTCCCAGTACTGATCTGTGAAGAGCAGCGGTCCCAGTACTGATCTTTGTGGAACATCGTTTTCTACCTACTGTTGCTCTGAATAAATACACTTGCTCACCTTTTCAGTCTTGGAGCCAGGTAACCACTTCTGTCACTGCTCTCCTGGCTCCACATTATGGCACTTTTCATAATGACCATCTGAACCCATTCATTAGTCTGTTGTGGAGCACCTCATTGCAGGTCTTTTGAAAATCCAGGTGCACCTTCTGCATTACAATTTCTGCTGTCACCTCCTCAGAAATTCACGAAGATTGTCCAAAGATTTTTCCTTTGAAATTCATGCTAACTTGTCAGCTAGGCTGACATGCTGGTGGCATGGTGGCACAGTGGTTAGCATCGCTGCCTCACAGTGCCAAGGACCCATGTTCAATTCCCGGTTTGGGTCACTGTCTATGCGGAATCTGCACATTCTCCCCGTGTCTGCGTGGGATTCCTCCCGGGTGCTCCAGTTTCCTCCCACAGTCAGAAAGATGTGCTGATTAGGTGCATTGGACATGCTAAATTCTCCCTCATTGTACTCGACCAGGCGCTGGAGTGTGGCAACTAGGGGATTTTCACAGTAACTTCATTGCAGTGTTAATGTAAGCCTACTTGTGACACTAATAAATAAACTTTATATTTCTGATTTTCAAATGTTCTTTTACTCTCTTCTTTAGTAAGGATTCCATATTTTATTCCTAACAATGACATTCAGCTGATTGACCTATAATTCCTTGGACATGTTTTGTGCCCCTCCTTAAATACAGAAATTGCATTCACTCCCCACCAGCCTTCTGGCACTGCACCTTCTTCTAACAAATTATTGAATGTGAGCAGTGGTGCCTCTGCTGCCTCTTCCCTAGATTCTTTCAACATACGTACATAATCAGGGGTTACATCCTCTTTTTGAATTCATTTCATTTATTCAACACATCCTCCTTTAATTTAAGTGCGTTTATCTCAATGCTCTTTTCGTCGTTAAATATCATGTCTCCCAAAATGAAATAATTCTTTCTGCTTTCTACCATCTCTCTATAGTTGTATGTGGTATTATCCTGTTTATCCTTTACTAATCCTATTCCTATCACTGTCTTTTTTGTCTGTGGATGTACGTGTAAAATATTTTATTGTTTTGTTTCTCAACATAATGTCATAGTTCCTCTTTGCCTCCCTAACCTAATCATTTTTTTGATTTCTCCCCTATTCTCTTTGTCTCCTACTGTTCCTTGCGCTCCACCCATACTCGAGGGTGGCTGTTCATATAGAGAGAGCAGTTAGCAAACCTTATGGGATCCTGGGCTTCAGTGTTGAATACAAAAACAAGGAAGTTATTGCTGAACCTTTATAAAGCTTTTGTTTGGTCACAACTAGAGTACTGCATCCAGTTCTGGTCACTACACTTCAGGATGTGAATGCCCTTGAGAGGGTGCAAAGGAGATTTACCAGAATAACTCCTGGGTTGAGAGATTTTAGCTGCACTCTTGAGGTTGGGGCAGCTGGGGTTGTTCTCCTTTGGAGCAAAGGAGATTGAGGGCAGATTGATAGAGGTGCGCAGGTTTATGACAGGTTTAGATGAGGCAGAGAAAAAAACTGTTCCCATTGGTACAAGGATCAGGGTTCACTGATTTAAAGTTTTAGGTGAGGGACGCAGTGGGACATGAGGAAGAACCGTTTTGCACAGTGAATGCTAATAACCTCTAACTCAGCCTGAGGATGGGGCAAGTGGAGACGGTCAGTGGTTTCAAAAAGGATGTTAGATAGACTCTGGAAGGAAATAAACTTGCAGGGCTACAGGGATAGAGAAGGGGAATGGGACTGAGTGGATTGCTGTACATGTACTTGATGGGCTGAATTACTGCTTCCTTTCTCGCAATGATGTTATACTTCTAATGACTCTGGAGAGAATACAGAAGAGGGGATTAACCAGGATGATCCTGGCAATGAGAGGATTAATTTATTTGGAGAAACTGGGGGTTCTTGTCAAAATAGCAGATTAAAGAGAAACCAATGGAAGTATTGAAAATACTGCAAGGTTTTGGTGGAACAAGAAGTAGGGAAGTACTGGTAAGTCGGTCAGTACAGCAAATGTACACTAACTGGTGAAAGAGCTAAAGAGAAATGAAACAGAATTTCTCCGTGTAGGTTCAGATTGGGAAAATGATCCCTGAAAGGGTGGTAGAAGCAGATTCCATTGGGATAGTGTAGATTGGAGGGGCTTTAGATTGGTTTCACTGGTCGGCGCAACATTGAGGGCTGAAGGGCCTGTACTGCGCTGCGATGTTCTATGTTCTAACTTTCAAAAGACAGTTGCATAGGATGAGGACTAATTAATTTACTGGAAGAATTGGGCTGTGGGATTACATTGTCTTGTTCTGTAAGATTTTAACTGCCTATCAACTTTATACTAGGAGCTGTTCCAAGCTGGAGAACTGAAGTGTGGCACTGACGAATCTGCATTCCTCACCATCATTGGGACTAAAAGTGCGCCTTACCTTCGGCAAGGTGAGCTTTCCTGGCTTCGCTTTAATTCCTGGGAACAAGTACTGACCATTTTAAATGGAATAATATTCATCATGTAATATATTAAATTACGACCCTTGAACAGAATACTTGGGGAAATTGCAAGTAATTTAACACATTGGTGCATGATGTGACTGAAGGTTAGGTGAGAATATTATTCCTGTGCATTCTCTCTCCTTGCTCCTTTTCCTTATCCTGACTTATGAGTATCCTACATTTGATCATAATTAGGATGGGGTAAATTTAGCATCTAATCACTTGGTCTACTTGCGATGCATTTCTTTTTAATTGAGTGAAAAATCCCATTCACGTTTTATTGGGGAGGTATTAAATAAGATCAAGTTTGCATTTATAGTTGAGCGTCCCAAAATATTTATAACTTCTGAAGCAAAGCATTTGTATGTGGGCAAATATCGAAGCAACAGCCCTGGCACAGCACCCTTAATAATAATATTATTCAGAGCAGTATTTGTCTTCATTTGTAAGACCGAGCTGAAAGTTGGCTGAAATCTCATTTTGTTTGAAGCTCGTGTGTGTGGGAGATGAGGAGAGCGTTGCGCAGCATTATCACTTCAGAACTCTTCAGCCGACCCGATAGAATCATAGAGTCCCTACAGTGCAGAAGGAGGCCATTCGGCCCATTGTGTCTGCACTGACTATTTGACAGAGCATCTTACCCAGCCCCTATACCAGTAACCTTACGTATTTACCCCTCTAATGCCCCTAACCTACAAATTTTGGGACATTAAGGGACAATTTAAAATGGCCAATCCACTTAACCTGCATATCTTTGGACTGTGGGAGGAAACTGGAGCACCCAGAGGAAACCTATGGAGACACAGAGAGAACGTGCAAACTCCACACAGTCACCCGAGACTGGATTTGAACACGGGTCCCTGGCGCCGTGAGGCTGCAGTGCTAACTACTGCGCCACCGGTGTGGGGGGGGGGTAGAGTTTTAACTTCTTAATGTGCTGGCAGGTAGGATGGGGGGGCCATTACAGAGAAACCCCAACTTCCGGGTTTGCTGCTAGTAGTAGCAAACCCGGAAGTTGGGGTTTCTCTGTAACGGTGTGGAGTTTTAACTGTACACATGGGGGTAGCATGACAGACAGGTTCCCTGCCTGATAGTCAACCTGATTGAGACTGTTGGGCTGAAAACACTGGGGGGGAAAAAAGAACTGCAGGCCTGGTGTGGGGAAGTGGACCGGGGTAAGGGTTGTGGTTGATCTAGATCTTTTGGAGGAGTCGGGCAAAGAGGAGGTGGATGGAGGAAGAATATGTGGGGTGTCCTATTGCAGGGATTTAGCAAGGTAGATGTGCTGGATTCAACAGTAGTTCTCCTCTCTGCACTTGTACCTCTTCAGGTAGTGGGGTGGGCGACTCCACATTGGGGGAAATAAACCATGCTCCAGCACTTGAACTGGTCATGGAGAGAACATATGTTATCCAGCCAATCGGTGGTTAAAATCTGTCCAATACTCCACACATTTTCTGAGAAGAAAAGAGTGAAAACAAAAAGTGGCTTTACTTGGTGAGAAATAACAATCCATATATATTAAAGAATTTCTGGTATTCTGAGGTGCTCAGGAATGTCTGTTGTATAAAAATATTTGCTTCAAATTTCAAGTTGTAAAACCCGGTACACATTTCTGTAAATAAGACGACATTGAATAATCTTTGGGAATGATTTCATCCTTATAATATGTGTTCTTTTTCAGTTTTTCCTGAGTACATGAAAATCTCAGGCTATCAGATTGAAGAAAGCATTTCTTCAGAGACATCTGGGAGTCTGAGGACTGCATTACTAGCTGTTGGTAAGAAACAAGAACCAATGTTCTGTTACATAATCTTGCATAGAACATAGAACAGTACAGCACAGAACAGGCCCTTCGGCCCACGATGTTGTGCCGAGCTTTATCTGAAACCAAGATCAAGCTATCCCACTCCCTATCAACCTGGCGTGCTCCATGTGCCTATCCAATAACCGCTTAAATGTTCCTAAAGTGTCTGACTCCACTATCACTGCAGGCAGTCCATTCCACACCCCAAGTACAGTACAGAAATAGGCCATTCAGCCCAACAGCAACATGCTAGCATTTATGGTCCACATGGATCTCCTCCCAGCATCCTTTTCCTAAAACATTATTTATCCTTCCATCTCCCTCATTTGTTTATTGAACTTTCCCTTAATTGCATCAGTGCTCGTCACTTCACCTTGAGGCTTATTGACTGTGGCACAGTGGTTAGCCCTGCTGCCTCACAGTGCCAGGGACCTGGGTTCAATTCTGGCCTTGGGTGACTGTGTGGAGTCTACACGTTCTCTTCGTGTCTGTGTGGGTTTCCTCCGGGTGCTGGTTAGGTGGATTGGTCAATGCTAAATTGCCCCTTGGTGTTCAAGGATGTGCAGGTTAGGTGGATTAGCTATAGTAAATGTGTGGGGTTAGGGGGGATGGGACCAGGGGATGGTGGGGCTGGACCTGGGTAAGAAGCTCTTTCGGAGAGTAGGTACAGACTCGATGGGCCGAATGGCTCCCTTCTGCACTATAGGGATTCTGTGTATCTGTGGACTTGCAAATTATCTCTAATTATTCCATTACATTGATTGGAACAAATGGCTTGCTGAATCCTTGTGTAAACACAAACAGCCGGAGGTGATACGGACAGTTCAATGATGTTTATGTTCTATTTCAGTGAAGTGTATAAGAAGTGTTCCCGAGTATTTTGCAGAAACTCTTTATAATGCCATTCAGGTACGTTGGAACTATTTGGTTAATTTCACTTATTCAAAGAAGCTGAAATTAATAATTTTTGGTAGAACAGTAAAGATAAAATGACTAACCTTTAACACTCTCATTCTTGAACTAAGTGCAGGGTCCTAATCACTAAGAATAGTGATTTTAAAAAAAATTGTGATACACAAGGCCGCGGATGTGAAATTCAGCCCTGCGTTGGGAGGCCTGGTGCTTCTTTTTGAGGTGTGCAGTGCCCCCAGTCACTTCTGGCACACACTGTTCACAGTGTCACTCGTGTGCTGAAAGGTTGTGAAGCAACACTATCCTGATAATGCACAGCCCAGCCAGTGGATGTGATGCCTGGACACCTACATGATGCTCTGGCAATGACAGCCTGCATCACTCTGCAGAATACAGGGGTGCAAGTGGGCTGTTCCTTAAAGGGTCCGGCACCTAAATTGTACTTAAGGTCACTTTTAAGAACCTTCGCTATTGCCAAGTGCCTCAACCTACTTGAGTTGTTTTTGAAGGTGCTGTGGTGAGTTCCTGGTTTCTTCGGGGAATGTTCTACCCGTTGAGAGAATGGGCAGAGGCTGAGGAGGAGGAAAACTTTATGCCTTTCACTCTGCCAACTTGGGGTTGAAGTTGTGCTCCTTGACACTGATGGGACACTACCCGGTGGAGTGGCCCCAGTGACCCCAGGACCTAGGTAAGCACACTCACCAGCATGTTTGTATGCTGCCCCATCAAATTCCTTCTCCGAGTCCTATTTAGCAGAATTTGTCGGCTGTTTTTCCAAGCTCGGAGCTGACAAACAAAACAGTCCTTTCTCCCTGAAAATGCTGGGAATGTTCAGCAAGTCAGGTAGCATCTGTGGAGAGAGGTAAAGGTCGTGACCTTTTATTGGAACAGTTCAAAGAGAAGTGGCCATTGGGAGTCAGTCTGAAAGAAGTATGTATTTATAAGGAATAAATTGAGAACTTGCATCTTAGAAATATCTTTCCTATTGATGCAATGTTAGAAATTTACTGTCATGATGTGTTCTAGCTTGCCCTGAATTTCTTGCTTTTTTTTTACTCCTCCACTGTGGTGCTGCTTTCTAATCTGAATCGATGCAAAGTGGAAAGTTTCTAGAAGGCAGCAAGTCTAAGGAGTCTTCAATAAAAACAGAAAATGTTCAGCCGGTCCTTCAGCATCTGCATAGAGGGGGAAAAAACAGGGTTAATTGTAAGAGAAATTTTCTGAGTTTTCCCGTGGGGTGCTCTGTATTTGTTGAACCTCACTCAATCAATACATAGACTGCAAAAGACAGTATATAGTTAAAGAACGGAGAGGAATGTATTTGCTGATGCATGCGTCAGGAGAGAAACACAGTCAATGAGGGTTGACTGTCCTCTGAGCTAATATTGCAAGGTAAAATTATTATATTCTGAACATTTCAATATCCCACCCAGTCTCATCAATCAGACTGGAGAGCCCAATCACAATATTACACATTATTACCTTAGCTAATAACATTCCATCTGTCAACAGGAATAGGAGATTATTAGCTTATTGCCCATGTAGGTTCCTCCCCCTTTACCCAGGAAACCTAACCCACATCATTACTAGTAACCAAGGTCATAACTAACACCGGCGAAGTTTAATTGGTGAAAGGAGTCGCTCTTTCACTGGAACCGGGGCCTCCTTTATCAGCTTGAGAGACTGCTCCAGCCTCGCTGCCCATGAATGAATTTACTCCCTTAAATAGCAGGCCTATTAAACTTGACTTTCGCACATCCAAAAACAGATAACAGAAGCTGCCTTTCTGTGCTCCATTGTATTAAAAGAACTTGGTCTGTCTACCACTGTGTTTCCCATCATGCTGCATTCAGAACAAAGTTGGCCAAGGTGCACAATACATATATATTGAAAATATAGTTTAAGCTTATAATACTTGGTTAATTTGTGGTTATACAGTTTATAATACATTTGCAGTTCATAATACCTTTGTATATTTTGTTTCAGGTACATTGTGAATTCTCACTATATATAAGGCACTTTATAATTACCTTAACTTAGCCTACTTATCATAATAAAAGTAAAATGAAGGGCCTTATACTAAGAATTCTATACTACCCCCCCCATCAGTCCCTGCTTTTGGCCCTTGGCTATAGCCCAAGATAAGGCCACTAAATAGAAGTGTCCCAATACTTGTTCCTGTGTCCTGAAGGATGACTGGTCTCTTTGTATCCTTGCTTGCTCAACTTAACTGTCGTCACTGTTACCATCCCTTCTGTGGACTTGGGCAACCTTGCACAAGCACATTTAATTACATTAACAAGCATCATCAATGCCAAGATCATCATGAAGAATATTGCAATCCCTTGTAGGATTGATGTTCCCATGGACCCCAGCCAGCCTACTACCTGAGGTAAACGGTTCAGGGTCTTTGAGTTTCCCCACCTCTCTCCTGATATGATTAACCAGATTAATTATGTTTTCTGAACTATCTGGTATGTACGTGCAACACTCTGATCCAATGCCAATCTGTGTTGAAGTACCACAGTGCGCATGGCTACCAGCTCATCATTAACCTTAGCAAGGGCAGTTGCTGTATCATTGGTGACTTGTTCCAAAATGAAGCATAGAACCAAAATTACCGGCATCGCTTTAGTTACTCCATATTGGGGAAACAATATGCCAAAGAACCGTTCCATTTCTGTAATAGCTCGTCAACGTCTTGGCAGGGGAGGGAGTTTAGGAGTGTGATATATGTATGGGATTACATATCCAAGATAACACGACACCTTCCATCCGACAGGGAGCCAAGGATATGCCCTATCCCCACAAATCCTATATGTTCCATTGAGAGTTGGTAAGTGTTGCCTCCTCCATAGCAATAAGAAATATTGCAAGATTGGTCATTACTAGGTGGGCTCAGGCATAGCCGTGTGGTTCGATTTACCATGTGGTCACATTCACTCAGTTTTCCCCTTGGCCTTCCACGTTTCTAGCACAATATATCTCTTTTGGTTTTGGTGTTGGCTATTTTAAAACTAAACTAGGAGCTGGTTTCTCTAGGTTATAGATAGGTGTATATGTGTTTATATGACCTAACTTCCCTGCACAAGACTCACTGTTATGAAATTCTTTCCTTACCTCTCTACTGATGAATCCTGGTAATGGGTGTCCAGGATACTTGGAATTCTGGGCTCTGACCATGTTAAGGGCATTGGCTTTAATGGTATTCCCCCTTCTGCATATATGAGGATGTGCGAACATACCCAACACTTCATCTGACTGGTCAATCTGACATGTGTGTGTGCCATATTATAAGTAAGTATTAACACGTACCTCCCGAGGGGACCTCCGTTGCTGGTCCCACCTGAGTCAAAATCTATACATTCAACACTAAAAAGATATAATCACGTGCATTAATTATAGCAATCTCTACAACTTCTGTCTTACAATCAAACACAATTGTTGATTGATGTCAGCTAATAATACAGCTTGTTTACAAAACTTGCACAATCACCGCGCCGCACATTGTACGCGCTCGCGACTTGACTTGCTTCTGCATTGGGAGATGTCCGGTCGATCTTGATTGTAGCTGTGGCAGATCAGAGATCTTCTGTGCACCTAATCTGTAATAGAATCCAGATGGCCTCGTGACCTTAAATTTAGCAATTAGAATAAATTTGGTCTAATCAGATTCTTTCTACTTCTACTATTAAATTAAATCATTCAGTCGCTGGGTCAGGTTCACTGTCTTGGGGCTTACCACCAGGGTACGGCTTTAACTGAGTCCAGTGTCTCCAACGTGGGCTGCACTTCTCATCAATTAGGGCACATGTCTGCCCTGTAACCACCACATCAAAAGGCCCTTCCCAGCGAGTTCCTAGCCCTTTTTTGTCTGTCATGGGTTTCACCATTACCTTATTTCTCGGTAAAGGCAACTTAGGAGTACTCTCTCCGCCAATTTAGTCCAATCTCAGTGCTGCTGTTGCGTGAACACCTGCTTTTTGAGAAAATGTAGACGATCTATTAGATCCCTCCGTGTTCGGTTCATCCTCCCCACCATCCCTCAACTCTGAGGGTGATATGGTATGTGAAACCTCTGCTTTATTCCCAACATACGACAGACCTCTTTCAAAACTCTCCGTGAAATGAGTTCCCTGATCAGAATCCAGCTGAAGAGGCATTCCCCACCTGGGAATAATCTCATTTGCTAATATCACAGCTACCGTTGTAGCTGTGGCATCTTTACATGGGAATGCTTCAACCCTTCGAGTAAACTGGTTTAATATTACTAAACAGTACGTTTTCCCTGTATCCGTGATAACAGCCTTGTAAAATCCATTTATAAATTCTTCCAGAGTCTTTTGGGTCTGGGTTGACTTCCCATGTTAATCTTGTAGGGACGTCCTGGCACCACTAGGGTGCACTCTAGCCACCTCTGCCAATACTAACATTTCTTCAATAAATCAAGCATTCTGTCTCTGCTTGTGTGTGCTAGTTCGCGATAAATCTTCAGCAGCGAATGCTGTATTACTTTAGGAACTATTATTTTCCCTTCTCTCCTCCATATTCCATCATGACCTTTCCGCCCTCCATCTTTTTTCTATTGCTCCTTTTCCTCTTCTGCTTGTTCCTGCACTTGTTTTACACAATATCTGTACTGTCTTCAACTGCTACAGCTGCTAACCCTACAGCTGAATCCACTCCCAATCCTGTTTTACTAAGGCCTTTGCTGCCTGGTCAGCAAAATGATTTCCTTGCTGGACTTTATTCTCAATTTTCCTGTGAGCTTGAACTTTTATTACTGCTGCTTCTAAAGGAACCCTGGCTGCCTGGAGGAAATTCCTGAGTATGTGGGCTATGGAGGATTATTTTTCCCATCAAGGTGAGGGGCTCCGAAACATTGACCGCCCACGAGGCACAAGCTAGTGCTCTCACACACCAATGCATCCCTCTGGCAACAGAGTAACTGAGTGGAGAAACACCCCATAAGTCTCAATCTGTCCCTATGCTGCTGAGCAACTACAGCTGCCTATACTCCATCATGTAATGGTTTGGTGACCAAAGCTGGGGCTGTCACCAAAGCCTGCTCCAAATCTGAAAAAGCCTGTACTCCTGCATCTCCCACTCTCTCTTTTAGATAGATACCCTACAGTGCAGAAAGAGGCCCTTCGGCCCATCGAGTCTGCACCGACCACAATCCCACCCAGGCCCTATCCCCATATCCCACCCACTAATCCCTCTAACCTAGACATCTCAGGACTCGAAGGGGCAATTTTAGCATGGCCAATCAACCTAACCTGCACATCTTTGGACTGTGGGAGGAAACCGGAGCACCCGGAGGAAACCCACGCAGACACGAGGAGAATGTGCAAACTCCACACAGACAGTGACCCAAGCCAGGAATCGAACCCAGGTCCCTGGAGCTGTGAAGCAGTAGCGCTAACCACTGTGCTACCGTGCCGCCCCACTTGACTAGTCCTTTCTTTATCAAGCCCTGTAAGACATTAGATTATTGGGCTTAATCTTCCACAAAATTCCTACAATTGTTAAAAATTATTCAATACTTGTTTTATCCCTTTTCGGGTGAAAAGCCTTTGTACACAAATCCCCTCCCCCCGGTCCTCTGGAAACTATCTTTTTTTCAGAATACTATAACCTCATAAATCTTTGAAACAGAAACCAAACCTTTCAATTTGACCCCAGGCCATAAATTATTTTGATTGTTCTTATCTTAAATAACATCATTTTATTAAGGTAACTTGCTTACAACACATTTTCTTATGTCAGAATTATCCCAAACTCAGAAAACAGTGTTGCGGACTTTAAACTGCCCATTAGTGCCTATCTTATCTTTTCTTTCTTTTAAGAAAACTTTGTTCCTTTATCTATAGCTATCGCCTAAAACTACATTCTACTTCCTAGAATCCCCTTAAATGTCTGTCTTGTATCCAACGAATCCCACTTTTGATTCTGTTTGCTATCAGTTCCTCTATAACATATCTTTTATCACCCTGTTCATTTTCCTTTCTCATTTATTCCACTGAATTATTTCCCTCATCTCTAATTATATTATTCTGTCAATTTGGTGTTATAGGCGGCCTCTCCCTTTTAGCCCGTCTGGCATCTAATATAGTTTCAACCTTCCCATATTCAAAATTTACAACAGGGTGTGCTTTGTGTTCAAAACTACTCCAGTTTTGTGGTTGATTTACTGCATATCCATGTCACATTTTAACTAGAATGCACTATGGCAGTATATTAATTCCTATCATAAAACACACACTCCCATTCTACCTTAAGCAACTCCCCTTTCAGTTAGATTTTTGATTTTATGCCTTAAAACTTCTGCAAGTCTTTAACGCAAAGATCCATCCTGTCTGGGACAGAATGGGTTAATTCTCTGCTTGTTTCAGCTGGGGCAGAGTAAATTCGCTCAGATTGACATCACTTCAAACACTCTGGAATAATTCTTTCCATTTATCTTTTCATCGTCAGTTCTATCAAGAATACATTTTAAAAAGTAACAACAAGCCTGATCCAAATTAATCCAAAATTAAATTTATTTTTATCATTTTTAAATAGCCCTACTAAATTAAAACTTTTACACTTATAATCTCTCCAGTTTAGCGCAAAATTTGCATGATGAATTATTTCTATAACTTTGCCTCCGTAACCAACACAAGCAAATACAAAATCAAATCAACTGTGTGCCTAAATGGTTAACTCTCCTTGCAACTTTTCAGGCGTAACGTAACGCCATCTTGAAATTGATTTTCCTTTCCCAACATGGCAGAGCTCAAATCTCTGTCGGATTCCTATTCTTGAAAATGACCATGGATCGCACGATTACATCCTCTCTCTCTGCCATACACAGAGAGTCCTTGCCTGCTTTTAACACTTTAACAAACAAAGAACAAACAAAGAACAATACAGCACAGGAACAGGCCCTTCGGCCCTCCAAGCCCGCGCCGCTCCCCGGTCCAGGATTGAATCCTGAATCCAGGATCCCCGCCCAATTTTCCAGCCTATCTACATACCAATATCCTATCCACCGAGCTGTCCCCCACAGCTACGATGCTTTGTTCATTACAACCTATTAACTCACCCCCACCCCCCCATTCCAGACCATGTGATCTCCAGGGAGAGGCGAAAACCCAGAGTGAAAAACCCCAGGGCCAATATGGGGAAAAAAAATCTGGGAAATTCCTCTCCGACCCCCTGAGGCGATCGAAACGAGTCCAGGAGATCACAATGGCCCTGATCGGAAAATGCTTCCCAACCCTAGTCATTTCCACTTCCACGAGAAACAAGGAACAATTAGCCCGCGCCGCTCCCTGGTCCAAACTAGACCACTCTTTTGTATCCCTCCATTCCCACTCCGTTCATATAGCTGTCTAGATAAGTCTTAAACGTTCCCAGTGTGTCCGCCTCCACCACCTTGCCCGGCAACACATTCCAGGCCCCCACGACCCTCTGTGTGAAATATGTCCTTCTGATATCTGTGTTAAACCTCCCCCCCTTCACCTTGAACCTATGACCCCTCGTGAACGTCACCACCGACCCGGGGAAAAGCTTCCCACCGTTCACCCTATCTATGCCTTTCATAATTTTATACACCTCTATTAAGTCTCCCCTCATCCTCCGTCTTTCCAAGGAGAACAACCCCAGTTTCCCCAATCTCTCCTCATAACCAAGCCCCTCCATACCAGGCAACATCCTGGTAAACCTCCTCTGTACTCTCTCCAAAGCCTCCACGTCCTTCTGGTAGTGTGGCGACCAGAACTGGACGCAGTATTCCAAATGCAATTTACTTCTCTCTTTGGTCTATGATGCTTTAGACCAACCAATTTAACCTGTCTGTCTCTCTCTCACAGGAGGCCTTTACTCCTGGGACCTCTCCCCGCTGATTCTCTCACATGGCCTTGTCCCTTCTCTACCTCTGGAACCCCTCCCTGAGAGTTCCTTGTGCCTGAGCGAGCCACCGTCTGTACACACGGTCTAGCCTCTTGACGCTTCTCTAACAACGTGGCTCTTCACTCTGCTGCATGAGTGTCGGAGAGTCTGCCCTCGGCCCTGCTATGTTTAAGCATAGCTTTTCCGCAAACGCCCCTTCTACCCACATGGCTTTTCGCTCCTCTCCATAGGAGATCCAAGAGTCCGTCTTGGCCTCTCTACGTTAAGCATGGGCTCTTTACATACACCTTTCGCACCTCTTCCCCAGTCCGAGGTACTCAAGTTACAGCTTCCGGCTGCTAGATGCGTAGCCCCCTAACTGCTGGGTGGTATTTAAAGAATATACTCACACACCACTTGGGAACACGTCTCGCCGCTGGTCACCGGTGAGTACCCTGCTGTCACAGCACCAAATTGTAAGAGGAATTTTCTGAGGTTTCCCGTGGGGTGCTCTGTATTTGTTGAACCTCACTCAACCAAAACATAGACTGTGAAAGACAGTATATAGTTAAAGAATGAAGAGGAATGTATTTGCTGATGCATGCATCAGGAGAGAGACAGTGAGGGTTGACTGTCCTTCCTGAGCTAATATTGCAAGGTAAAATTATTATATTATTCTGAACATTTCAATATCCCACCCAGTCTCATCAATCAGACTGGAGAGCCCAATCACAATATTACACATTATTACCTTAGCCAATAACATTCCACCTGTCAATAGAAATAGGTGTTTATTAGCTTATTGCCCATGTAGGTTCCTCCCCCTTTACCTAGGAAACCTAACCCACATCATTACTAGTAACCAAGGCCAAACTAACACCTGTGAAGTTTAATTGGTGAAAGGAGTCACTCTTTCACTGGAACCGGGGCCTCCTTTATCAGCTTGAGAGACTGCTCCAGCCTCGCTACCCATGAATGAATTTACTCCCTTAAATAGCAGGCCTATTAAACTTGCCTTTCGCACATCCAAAAACAGATAACAGAAGCTGCCTTTCTGTGCTCCATTGTATTAAAAGAACTTGGTCTGTCTACATTGTGTTTCCCATCATGCTGCATTCAGAACAAAGTTGGCCAAGGTGCACAGTACATATATATTGAAAATATAGTTTAAGCTTATAATACTTGGTTAATTTGTGGTTATACAGTTTATAATATATTTGCAGTTTATAATACCTTTGTATATTTTGTTCCAGGCACATTGTAAATTCTCACTATATATAAGGCACTTTATAATTACCTTAACCTAGTCTACTTATTATAGTAAAAATAAAATGAAGGGCCTCATACTAAGAATTCTATTCTACCCCCCCATCATTAATGTTCCAGGTTGACTCCCTTTCATCAGAGGTCTTTGGTCAGTGTGTCTTGAATCGGGAGTTGTTAGCAGTGTTCATGTGATGGTTTTGGAAGTTGGTTCACTGTCTATGCCTGTACCAGGGGGTTTGAACAAAGGTTGTAGAGAGGAAAGGACTAGAGTCTAAAGGGAAGAAATAGGTCAACATTTCTCTTTTTTTGTGACGCAGTTTTGACGATTGGAAATGTTGCATTTTGTTCTCTTTGTTTCTGAGTTTGTCATGAAGTTGACAAAATAGCTCTGCTGCTGAAACTTATGCAGCTAAGATGACATTTTGAAGAATTAGAGCAGTTTGATTTTTCTGTCTCCAAATCCAGTCATGTGTAAAGAACTTTGCAATGCTGTGTAAAAGTTAACTGCATGAGGTTTATAGCCGTTAGTTACGTTTATCCTGCACCTTTCAGCTCACAACATTTTTGTGCCATAACATGCCGAAAATGCTGATGATGATGTGGGAAGGGCAAAGAGGCATCTCTAGTCCTTACTGGGTGGCAGGACCAATAATCTATTTTCCTAACCCAGTGAGATTTAAAGATTGTGAAGAAATAAGAAAAATGGAGTACGGTGAATTATAATGAACAAATTAGTAAAATCAGGCTCGGGAGAAGAAATAGAGAGGGGAGGAAAGTCAAAGGAACTGTAAGGAAACAATTTGAGATTTTGAAACGCCCTCAAAGGAGGATTTGCTGCATTTGTGAATGAGAGTCCATAACTTAAATAGTTCCCTTTCTGGGCCAGAGATGTTGATTGGTATTACATTGCCAATTGTCATGTTAAGAGAGTACTCGAAGATTTAATCACCAGCCCTAACTTTGAACCAAGTGTAATGGGCAATTAATGTGCAAGTTCAGTAAGCTCCAAAAAGTAACAGGGAGGCAGAGAGCAAGATGCCATTTTTGGGAAGCAAACAATGGAGTGGCTTCAATCAACTAACATGTTCTGAGATGTATGACTCGTGATGATTCATCTCTCTTACTCCCTGTTGGCTGATTTATGCATTACCAAGGCATGTGTTGTTAATGTGCAATTATTTTCCCCAGCAAGATTTGTCCCAATATTACTCAAGTTAATATAAACAAAAGCATTAGAATGGAATGAAACTCCTAGCAGCTATTTACCAAGCACGCATCATATTGTGAACTTGCTGATGGGGAAACTCATTTGCGATGTCGTTTGTCTTTGTTTTTGTTAAGTTACTTGTCATTACAGTTGGCAGGCACATTCCAGCAGAATAAATAGTAATTCATCAGTGATTGTGCATTTCTTAAGATGGCAAGGAAAATTATTCAAACTGGTTTATACTTGTGAGTTCTGGTTCTGTATATTTCTTTACTATCCAATATTTAAAGAAATCACTTGGTCAAGCTGAAACTTGTTCATCATTTATTGATGTCCAAGCAGTATGTAAATCTACATCTACTTTGATTGTGATAGAAAAGACATTCTTTATTTAGAGTACTGCATGAAAACATGCAGCAACAGCATAATCATATTGTCAGATATGATGAGTGGATTGGAGTCTGTTAACAATAATGTTGTTTCACACTTTTTTCTCTTTTGAAACTAGGGAGCTGGTACAGATGATGACACGCTTATCAGGGTTATGATTTCAAGGAGTGAAGTCGATTTGCTTGATATCCGTGAGAAGTTCCATGCCAACTACGGAAAATCTCTTGCCAGTATGATCAAGGTATGACAATGAGATGGAAGATTTGTGATAAAGAGGAAAACTGGTCAGTGATCTATGTCTCAGAACTTGCAGCTGCTGATATGAAGGATAGATCAGTAGTTAAATGCCAGCTTAAAAATAAATAATGCAAAAAGGTATCCTCATTGGAATATTAAAGCCAACTCGTGTTGTTAGCGGGAGTTTCATTCCTGCGAAATAGCGAAGGGTGAAATTACAAACAATGAACTTGATTTGATTTATTATTGTCACATGTATTAACATACAGTGAAAAGTATTGTTTCTTGCGTGCTATACAGACAAAGCATACTGTACATAGGGAAGGAAAGGAGAGCGTGCAGAATGTAATGTTACAGTCATAGATAGGGTGTAGAGAAAGATCAACTTAATGCAAGATAGGTCCATTCAAAAGTCTGATCGCAGCAGGGAAGAAGCTGTTCTTGAGTCGTTTGGTACATGACCTCAGACTTTTGTATCTTTTTCCAGAAGGAAGAAGGTGGAAGAGAGTATGTCTGGGGTGTGTGGGATCCTAATTATGCTGGCTGCTTTGCCGAGGCAGCGGGAAGTGTAGACAGAGTCAATGGATGGGAGGCTGGTTTGCATGATGGACTGGGCTTCATTCATGACTCTGTATTGGTAAACACAGTAAGACGTCTAACAACAGGTACTGGTATACAGTGAAAAGTATTATTCCTTGCAAGCTATACAGACAAAGCATATCATTCATAAAGTACATAGGGGAGAAAGAAAGGAGAAGGTGCAGAATGAGGTGAATTTCAGCGTGTGCAGAGATGGGTGTATGCACAGTAAGTACTTTCTACATGAAAAAGATGTGGGAAAAGTGAGAGTTTAATATAACAATTTAATTTGTGGATGAGTGAAGTTTTGGCGCTGCAAACCGCGATTTAGTGTATGTACACATGCATGTGGAAGATGCACTGTATTCGAAAGATACTTGAGTGGAGATGTAATTGATGTCTGTAAAATTGTAATTTAAAGAATCCTGAATTATGGTTGATCCCAGAAGATAGGAGTGGATTCAATATCGGAGGTTTTAGGATGTTTGTGATATTCAAGAAAGAGACAAATGGCAGGTCAGGAGGAGACGAGTGTTTCATGTACAGGATGATGCACTATCAATCAAGCAAAGACTAGTTTGTATGCTAGAACAAATAGGCTTTTATTAGCAAAAGACTTGGAGCACACCCATGCTGATGAACTGGTCCAGAGACTGAGGCAGGGGGGTGGAGAGCAGTCACCTTTATATCTGGACCGGGGGGGAGGAGTCCCAGGCCGGGCTGGCAGGGGCATGCCCAGGCATGTCACACACACACACACACACACAGGCAATAAGCTAACAGTGGTTTACCACACAGGATAAATTTGAAATGAAAACAGCTACATAATTACAGTGGCTATTCCTTAAAAGCATATAGTTGGCTATGAAGTACCTTAGGACATCCTAAGAATGTGGAAGGTGCTAAATAATTTTAAGTTTGTTCTTGTTTCCTGATGTCTTGAGCACAATAATGAAACAGTCAGGCTTCAATTGACCCTCATACATTGATGGCGGTAAAAATGGAGGGCAAAATTGCTGGAACAGGATAAAAATAATGTGTGAAGAATGTGGAGGGACAATAGTGTGATAAGAACTTCAATCAACTTCATATAACGTGGGTGTATTTAAATGAAAACGGCCTCGGCGTTAGTCAATGTGGTAGAAGATTGCTTTCTCTGACCCAGTGTTACAGACGTCACTAGGGATAACACTTACCGTGACCATATCCTTGCACAGAATCAGGACAGCATTCATATTTTAAGTAGTATCGCAACCTTTAAATGCTATGAATCACATGATTCAATTTCAGATAATCAGACAATTGCCACAGCAAAGTCATAAGGCCAAACCGTGACTTTGAAAATGCAAACTACAAAGGAATGAGGGGAATTAAGAGAGAGTGATTGACCTGTTCTACTGTCATCTTAGTTGAGAAATGGAACGAGTTTAAACTATAATGTCAGGGCGGCACGGTAGCACAGTGGTTAGCACTGCTGCTTCACAGCTCCAGGGTCCCGGGTTCGATTCCCGGCTCGGGTCACTGTCTGTGTGGAGTTTGCACATTCTCCTCGTGTCTGCGTTGGGTTTCCTCCGGGTGCTCCGGTTTCCTCCCACAGTCCAAAGATGTGCGGGTTAGGTTGATTGGCCAGGTTAAAAATTGCCCCTTAGAGTTCTGAGATGCGTAGGTTAGAGGGATTAGCGGGTAAATATGTGGGGGTAGGGCCTGGGTGGGATTGTGGTCGGTGCAGACTCGATGGGCCGAATGGCCTCCTTCTGCACTGTAGGGTTTCTATGGTTTCTATGTTGAATACTGTTTGTGAAGTTTAGTCGAACAAGGCTCAGAATGATGAACTGGACAACTAAAATAGAAATTATAAAAAATATACAAAGCCGTAGGGGAGAGGAGATGGTGAACTTTAGGAGGAATATTTAAACATTAAACTGAAAAGTGCCAGAAGGCAACAGAATTTGAATAAAGGCAAGTGCTGCTAGAAAGTATTCTGCATTAAATATGTAGAATAATTTCTTAAATAGGGTAATTGGCATAGACTTTGAGAATACCCCAAGTCCACTTTTATGTTACAGTGGGCATTTTGCAACTAACCTAGGTGCCAATATCTTTCTCCAGACACTCATTCACTTTCCTGAGTTTCTGTGCATTTCCCAAAGCCTCCGAGAAGATTATCTGCCTGCATTGCAGCTCCAAAAGATTAAAGGCATTTAGGGTTGCATTGACGGATCACCCGTTTTGCTATTTGTGATGTCTGTCACATTTTTCCATTTAAAATGTTATAGAAGAAACTGCTTTGAGGTCTTGAGATGGATCTTTCTGACAAAAGGTTTGTATGGAAAACTTCCATGTGGTCTGAGTGGAAATTTATCCTGTACAGTTCTCTGTTAGCTTGCTTTATTTAAGCTTGTCATCAAGCCATTAATGCTCTCATTCCTATTTACAAACTATTACGAGTAAGTGCTATAAATAACAAGATCTCTGGTATTGTCAAGGGGAGAGTTTATCCTCCATCAGGACTGGATGTAAGTCTAATGTTTTCTGAACGATTCAGCTTAATATCACAGAGATAAGCATATGTTTACGCTGCGGGGTTGTATTAACAAATTCCTTTTCTTCTGCAGAGTGATACTTCGGGTGATTACAGAAATGCCCTGCTCAGCATGTGCGGTGGTGAAGATAAATAATGCTCCTTGTGAAGAAATCCATTTTACATACAGCTCTGAAGCTTTGATCTGTATGATTACTTAAACCAGATATCATTGTAACGCAGATTTTTTAATGAACTAAAGCATGTGAAAGGATTATTTTTTTTAACACTTTTAAAGGAGGACTGTGATAAGTCCTCATTCTCTGTTTGTGATATATGTCATTAACAATTGACCACCACAGTACAAGCATCGTCTTATGTGACGGAAGGCTGCCACAGAAGTTAACAATTCCCCTCTCGTCTCAATGGCATCCATTCTGTTGAGTTTAATAGCTTTGCAACTTAAACAAGCTTGTTTTTTCCATAATCCAGTTAATGCAGCTGCCAGCTTTAAAGCTTTTTTTAATTGTCATAACAGTCTGTCTGAAAATTTATTGGATAATTATAAACTTGTGAAAATATTCTGAGATGAAAAATTGGACCAATATGAGATAACTAAAGCCAAACATTTGTCTTTGTCTTACTCCTGAGGGAGCCAAGAATTTTACTGATCCATCAAATGAAGGAGACTAACTAAAATCAGTATTAAAAATGTTCTCAGAAATGATTTTCTTAGTCCTGATTGCCCTTTGTTATGACTTCTGTTGCTTTGCTGCCCTTACCTTGAGTACCAAGATATTTGAGAATATTTCTATTAGGAGATTGAGATCACTACATAGATGGATATTTAGAAGACTGTGGGAAGTTGCTCTGTCTCTGTAAAATCGTCAGTAACAAGACCAATCTTAGCCATATCTGGGAGCATGAGAGCAAATTGTTGGCGTTACAGTTTCTCTACAAGTTACATTTGAAAGCTGTTTACCCTTTAGACCAGCGGTCTCCAAACTTTTCAGTACGAGGGCCACATCATATATTTTACACATTTTCGTGGGCAAAGAAAAAGATTCGTTTTATAAATGATTGAATATTTCAAGTTGCTGCGGGCCGGATGTGACCCGCTGCGGGCCGTAGTTTGGAGACCCTTGCTTTAGACCATGCACTATCCCATCCACTTTGAAGTAACATGAGTTCTTGCCACAAAGATCTCTTAGTTCTTTAGCTGACATAAAAATAATACCAATAATATGCCAGCTTCCATTCTGTAGTAGACTGGGGTGGGCACAGTAAGAAGTCTCGCAACACCAGGTTAAAGTCCAACAGGTTTATTTGGAATCATGAGCTTTTAGAGCACTGCTTCTTCCTCAGCTTCCATTCTGACACAAACGGATTACCTTGAGCCTCTCTGGTGTTTGCTGTTAAATCTCAGTTTTGTGTAACAACGAAAAACAGCTCCCAAAGACTCAAAGCCTTTCTCAAAATGTCTGAATTGCTGTATGTTAATGTAAAATAACAGAGTAAATGATTACCCATCAATTTATGGCAACGTCCACCAAGTATTTTCTGTGGCAGTAACTGCTTGTGATGCGTCATGTATAGTCTACAAATAAATCTGTGAAAAATGTGTGTATCCTTTTTGCTTCCATGTGTCTTTCAATATGTCTCAGATACATTTTTTTCATCCTGCAAACAATTAATAAGGTGCATTGAATGTGAACATGTGAGAGAATGAGAATCAACAATTATTGTCTTGAGATTAATGTAAAACAGTTGTCTTCCTTTAACTGCACTAAATCAGGATTAACTTTAAATTGTACATTAAATTAATATTAGGATATTTTTAAAACATGCTCGAGTCTTTCTAACACTGGAGTTGGATCAGCAGTTTATTGAACACCAAAGGCATGGGTGGATTTACTTTACAAGGATTCAGACACTGTCTTTATAGTTGCTTTCAAGTTGAAGTTTTTCCGACTTAGGTTATGCTTTGCTCAGGATGTGACTATGGGAGAGCACTTGATAATCTGGATTGATTCAGCTGCTTGTATTCTTGCTGGAGAATTTGTGTTCTCGGTTTTAGTGTCATTCCACATTTAACCCTTTCCTAGGGAGAGGCAGTGATGTAATGGTATTGTCACTGGACTAGTAATCCAGACACCAGGGCAAATTCTGGGTACCTGGGTTCAAATCCCAGATGGTGAAATTTGAATTTGTAGTCTAATAATTGTTGTTTAAAAGCTCATCTTGTTCATTCATGTCCTTTGGAGAAGAAAATCTGCCAACCTTGCATGGTTGACTCTTAAACGCTCTTTGAAATGGAGGGCAATTACAGATGGGCCATAAATGCTGGCCCAAAATTTTAAAGAAATCCTAAAACACGGGGAGTGTAAGTAAGTTTGGAGAAATCTTGATATTGGCCTCACAACTTCAAATTGCTTAGATTACTGGAAAGTCTATTCAGTATAAAATCAGGTCTTGGAATTGATAGTAACATAGTCATAAAACATCAAACTGGAAGATTGTGGAACGTAGAATCATAGAATCCCTACAGTACAGAAGAGGCTATTTGGCCCATCAAGTCTCTATGACTGCAAGTCTGCACTGACTCTGACAGAGTATTTTACCCACGTCCTCTTCCCCACCCTATCCCTGTAATCCCACACATTTACCAAGGCTAATCCCATCTAACATACACATCTTGGGACACTAAGGGGCAATTTAGCATAGACAATCCACCTAACCTGCATATCTTTGGAGTTGGGAGGCACCCGCAGGAAACCCACGCCCATCCTTACTGATTGTGGTCTGTGAGTTAGGAAGTTCAGGATGCAGTCACAGAGGAAGGAGGCGAGCCCCAGGCCACAGAGTTTGGAGATGTGTTTCATAGGAATAATGGTGTTGAAAGCTGAGCTGTAGTCAATAAATAGGAGTCTTTGTTATCCAGGTGTTCCAGGGTTGAGTGTAGGGCCAGGGAGATGGCGCCTGCTGTGGACCTGTTACGGCAGTAGGTGAACTGTAGTGGATCCAAGCAATCTGGGGCGGCACAGTGGTTAGCACTGCTGCCTCACAGTGCCAGGGTCCCAGGTTCAATTCCGGCCTTGGATCACTGTCTGTGTGGAGTTTGCACATTCTCCCCATGTCTCCGTGGGTTTCCTCTGGGTGCTCTGGTTTCCTCCCACAGTCCAAAGATGTGTGGGCTAGGTGGATTGGCCATGCTAAATTGACCCTAGTGTCAGAGGGATTAGCAGGGTAAATGCATGGGGTTGTGGGGATGGGGCCTGGGTGGGATTGTGGTCGGTACAGACTCAATGGACCGAATGGCCTCCTTCTGCACTGTAGGGATTCTATGAATCTGGGAGGCTGGAATTGACTTGTGCCATGACTAACCTTTTGAAGGACTTCATAATGATGGATGTCAGAGCCACCGGGCGATAGTCACTAAGGCACGCTGCTTGGTGTTTCTTTGGTACATGGATGATGGTCGTTGTCTTGAAGCAGATAGGGACCTCAGATTGGTGTAAAGAGAGATGTAAAGATGTCTGCGAATACCCCTGCCAGCTGGTCCACGCAGGATCTGAGTGCTGGTCCAGGTACTCCATTCAGGCCACTCGCTTTCTGTGGGTTGACTTTTGAGAAGACTGTTTTGACATCCACGATGGTGACCTTGGATACGGGTTTGGCCGAGGCTTCCAGGGTGGAGGGTGTGCTCTCACTCACCTCTTGCTCAAGTGAGCTTGGAATGTGTTGAGCTCATCGGGCAGGTGAGCATTGGAGCCAGCGATTTTCCTTGCTTTCATCTTGTAGCCTGTTATTTCTTGCAGACCTTGCCATTGTCGGTGGGGTTGTGTGTGGCCAGCCAGGGATTCTGGCTTGGTCCGGCACTGTCTTTTGGCATCTTTGATGGGTCTTCGTAGATCATACCTGGATTTCTTGTATAGGTCAGGGTCGCCTGAGACCTGGACTTCACCAAGGAGCGGATATTCCTGTTCATCCATGGTTTCTTGTTGGGAAACATGGATTTGCTTCTTCGCCACACAGAGGGAACAGGAGTTGGGGATGAGAGGAAGACTGGGAAGCAGGGATTGAATGTAACTTGGAGAGTTTTGGATAAGCTCAAGTTTAATGATGATAGAAGATGGGAGGCTGGCCAAAAGTTCATTGGAATAGTTGAAGGTTTATCAGAGATTTTGAGAATGATGAAATGTATTGAAAAGGATAGAACAAGTAGGAAGAAACTGTTTCCTCTGATGGTTGGGTTGGTTGAATAAGTTTAAAAATTGGCATGTTTCAGTCTTTACCCTACTGAACTAAATTTTTAAATCTAATTTTTTTATTCATTCATGCGATGTGGGCATCATTGGCTGGGCCAGCATTTATTGCCCATCCCTAATTGCCCTTGAACTGAGTTGGCTTCCTAGGCCATTTCAGAGGGTATTTAAAAGTCAACCACATGTGAGTTGTACGGCAGATTTCCTTCCCTAAAGTGAACCAGATGGGCTTTTTATGACAATCGACAATGGTTTCATGGTCATCATTAGACATTTATTTTGAGATTTTTATTGAATTCAAATTTTATCATTTGCTGTGGTGGGATTCAAACCCGAGTCCCCTAGATTACTAATCCAGTGACAACACCACCATGCCATCATCTCCCCTTCGCATTGCATATTGGACAAACAGTCTGACCAATCAGAGACATCGAACGGGCTAAAAGGGGGTGGTGAAATAGAGTTGATTGTGAAACTGACAAAGCTTGAATGAGATCCACATCAATCCCTGAGTTTTCCCCCATGAGAGAGTTACAGAACATTGATTTCATTAAGATCATTCTGAATTCCATAGCCCGGGCTTGTGTGCCAGGACCTTTATCCAACCTAATTATAAAGAGTTAAATTGTTTTCTCTTGCAATGCTTTAGATTTGGGAAATGGATCAAATTGAAGCAGGTAGATGTGACAGTACAAGCACCATAGTGTTTGAAGAGAGATAATTGCACTTTAGTGAGGACCAACAGCTGCTAACCTGAGTGTGGTGACTGTCCCTTTAAGGGCAGAATAGCAGAAGAGGATCACTTGGCCTGAGGGACCAATTGGGACTAAGTGGGTAATCACCCCGGGGTGGAGTCCTATCTGGGCAGAAGACAGTCTGAAGACATGTACTAGAGCAGTCGTTGAAGCTGTCAATCTCTACAGTTTTTCCTTGTTAATAAATACCCTTTGTGTTCCTGACAAAGTCTTTACACTGTGTGAAAAAGCCATTCTGTTTAAGAAAGCCTTTGTAAATTATGTCCATGGTAATAAGAAATGATTAGTGTTTTATTTGTCTGATATATGATGCTGTGTGACTTAAGCAGGTCCAGTAAAAGTGGTGGGTGCTGTACAGTCTTTCTCAAGCATGCTCTATTAGAGGGAGGAGTTTATCAAACTCAGCACTAGATGGAGCTATTGGGAAATGGTTGGAAAATGGTTCTCAGACTTGGGTTGTGTGAGTGCTCCTTCAGCAAGGCTGCAAAGCTCACTGGGGTGAGGCGATGGCTTTGTTTATAGAGAAATTTTACCTTTCCCTGCTAGATTTTTCCCTCCATCCCAATGGATAAATCTGTCAAAATAAATCTTGCTTTTGAGTTATATCTTTTCTGTATTTTTCAAATTGCAGTTTTTCAGCTGCAAGAGGTGGCTGGAAATGTGTAAAATGATAGTATGGGTGGGGTGTAGCAGGGAAGGCTGGGTCCATTCCCAGTCAGGGTGGGTCCATTCCCAGTCGGGGGGGGGGGGGGGGGGGCGGGGGGGGGTGTCCCTCTCAGCCTGAAATGTTGGCTGAGCTGCACTGGTTTCTGGTTAAACATAGTCTAGATCTGAGAGTTCTCAGTGGAGACAGTGATGTTCACCTCCTCCCTCCATCGGTCATGGTGCCTGTTCCCGTTTTTAAGGAGCAGTAGTGATCTGCGCTTGCGCAATGTCACAGCTAGAGAGTGGCAGCAGAGGATGCAATGTTAAGCTCGCTAAGTACATAATACATTCAAATTCATGCTAATTAGGTTTGTTCCCATCCTGGCCGTTGACCTGATCACGTTATCGGAAGGAGGCCCGGGGAGATCGTGTTCTGAAATCTTGTCGGCACAAATCCTGTTTTTGGCCCCTCGCGAGATTTGGCAGCCATTACGGGATCTACGCTCCTGGCTGACGGGCCTGCTAAATTGTGGCCATAGTTTCTAGAAATTTCCCTATCACTGAAGTCAAACTGACTGGTCTATAGTTGCCAGCTTTATCTTTGCACCCTGTTTGAACAAGAGTGCAACATTTGCAATTCTCTTGTCCTCTGGAACCAGCCCTGTCTAAGGAAGACTAGATAGAGGATTATCACGAGTGATTCTGCAATTTCCATTCTCACTTCCCTCCGTACCCTTGGATACATCTCATCCAATCCTGGTACCTGATCTATTTTAAAGTATTTGTTTAATAATCCTGTTTCCACTTGCAAGTCCCTTTTTATTCTTAATCAGCCCTATTCTTTCTTTCACCACCCTTTATTATTCATGCTCTCTCCCTGCTTTTCTTATTAGTTTTTTCACTTTCCCCTCTGCTCCTTCTATATTCAGCCTGATTCTCCATTGTAATTTCTACCTACACCTGTCACTCATGCAGTTCTTCCTTTTTTATCTTCATCTGTACCTCTCTCATCATCCAGGGCACTTTGCATTTATTTGTCCTACCTTTCCCCTGCAAAGGAGTATACCTTGACATTGCCTGCAATATTTTTTCATTAAAGGTGGCCTTTTGTTCAGCCACATCTTTTCCACCAATGTGGCACAGTGATATTGCCGCTTGGCTGATAATCCAGAAACCCAGAGTAATGTTCTGGGTGCCATGGCACATGGTGGAATTTAAAAACTCAATAAGATATCTGGAATTAAAAGTTTAACAATGACCATGACTCCAGACCCACAGTAATGTGGTTGACTCTTAAATGACCTAGCAAGTTATTCAGTTGTGTCCAACCGTTACAAATGGAACAAAAAGGAATGAAACTGGATGGACCATTTGGCATCGACCTAGGGACGACAATGGCAAACTCAGCACTGTTGACCCTGCAAAGTCCTCCTTTCTGAGGGCTTGTGCAAAAATTGGGAGAGGTGTCTCACAGAACAGCCAAGCAACAGCCTGATATAGTCGTACTCACGGAATAATACCTTACAGACAATGTCCCACACACCACCATCACCATTCCTGCCTGTGCCACCAGCAGGATAGACCCAGCAGAGGTGGCGGCGGTACAGTGGTATACAGTCAGGAGGGAGTTTCCCTAGGAGTCCTGAACATCGACTCAGGACCCCATGAAGTCTTATGGGCATCAGGTCAAACATGGGCAAGGAAACCTGCTGATGAATCAGTATTCCTCCATGTTGAACACCACTTGGAGGAAGCACTGAGGGTGGCAAGGGCAGAGAATGTATTCTGGCTGGGGGACTTCAATGTCCATCACAAACACTGACTCTGTAGTACCACCAGAGACCCAGCTGGCCGGGTCCTAAAGGCCATAACTGCTGGACTGGGACTATGGCAGGTAGTAAGGGAGCCAATAGAGGGGAAAGTGTACTTGACTTCATTCTCACTAACCTGCCTGCCGCAGATGCATCTGTTCATGATGGTATCAATAAGAGTGACCACCGTACAGTCCTTGTGGAGATGAAGTCCCACCTTCACATTGAGGATACCCTCCCTCGTGTTGTGTGGTATTCCCACCATGCGAAATGGGATAGACTTCGAACAGACCTAGCAGCTCAAGACTAGGCATCCGTAAGATGCTGTGGGCCATCAGCAGCAGCAGAATTGTACCCAACTACAATCTGTAACCTGATGGCCCAGCATATCCTCCACTCTATCAGCAGTGTCAATCCAGTAATTAACGCTGATCCAATGGAGAGTGCTGGAGGGCCTGCCAGGAGCAACACCAGGTACACCTAAAAACGAGGTGTTAGCCTGGTGAAGCTACAGCACAGGATTAAAAGCAGCAAGTGATAGAGCTGAGCAATCCCAGAACCAACGGATCAGATCTAAGCTCTGCAGTCCTGCCACATCCAGTCGTGAATGGTTGTGGACAATTAACCAACTCACTGGAGGAGGAAGCTCCACAAACATCCCTATCCTCAATGATGGAAGAACCCAGCATATCTATGCAAAAGACAAAGCTGAAGCATTCGCAGAAACTTCAGCCAGAAGCGACAAATCGATGATCCATCTCATGAGGTCCCCAGCATCATAGATGCCAGTCTTCAGCCAATTCATTTCACTCCACATGATATCAAGAAACAGTTGAAGGCACTGGGTACTGCAAAGGCTGTAGGCCCTGACAACATTCTGGCTATAGTACTGAAGACATGTGCCCCAAAACTTGCTGCTTCCCTAACCAAGCTGTTCCAGTACAGCTACAACACTGGCATCTACCTGACAATGTGGAAAATTGCCAAGATGTCCTGTACATAAGAAACAGGACAAATCCAACCCGGCCAATTACTGCCCCATCAGTCTACTCTTGATCATCAGTAAAATGATGGAAGGTGTCATCAACAGTGCGATCAAGCAGCACTCATTCAGCAATAACCTGCTCACGGATGTTCAATTTGGGTTCAACTAGGGTCACTCAGCTCCTGACCTCACTGCAGCTTTGGTTCAAACATGAACAAAAGAGCTGAATTCTAGAGGTGAGGTGAGAGTGACAGCCCTTGACTTAAAGGTAGCATTTGAGCAAGTATGACATCAAGGAGCCCAAGGAAAACTGGAATCAATGGGAATCAGGGGAAATCCCTCCACTGGTTGAAGTCATACCTGGCACAAGGAAGATGGTGTGTTGATTGGAGGTCAATCATCTCAGCTCCAGGACATCACTGCAGGAGTTCCTCAGGGGAGTGTTCGCAGCCCAGCCATCTTCAGCTGCTTCATCAATGACCAGCCTTCCATCATAATGTCAGAATGTGGATGTTCACAGATTACTGTACAATGTTCAGCACCATTTGTGACTCCTCATATTCAATCAGCCCATGTCCAAATGCAGCAAGACCTGGACAATACCCGTGCTTGGGCTGACAAGTGGCAAGGAACATTCATGCCACACAAGTGGCAGAAAATGACCATCTCCATCAAGAGAGGATCTAACCATCGCCCCTTGACTTTCAATGGCAGTACCATCACTGAACCCCCACTTGCATTCTCATCCCATCAAAGTTAACTTTATTTTTATAGAATCCCTATAGTGCAGAAGGAGCCCATTCAGCTCATCGACGCTGCACTGATGACAATTCCTCCCAGGCCCTATCCCTGTAACCCCATGTATTTACTGTGTTAATCCCCCCAGGACACTAAAGGGCAATTTAACACGGCTGATCAGCCTAATCTGCACATCTTTGGACTGTGGGAGGAAACCGAAGCACCCGGAGGAAGCCCATGCAGACACGAGGAGAATGTGCAAACTCCACACAGACAGTGACCCAAGCCGGGAATTGAACCCGGATCCCTGGCACTGTGAGGCAGCAGTGTTAACCACTGTACCACCGTGCTGCCCAATTAATTGTCCCTGCTCTAGATTGTTCTTTGTCCATGGCTACCCTAAACCTTATAATACAATGTGCCCTGTCGCAGGGAAACATTCAAAGAACACAGCAACATTCAAGGGTCATGACAAAGGTAATATTGGATCTTGTCAACATGCATAGGGACTGGAAAAGTCTTGAGAGTTTTGAAAATGAGGATGAGTCTTTTAAAATAAAGGCATTGTTGGACCGAGAGCTAACGTCAGTAAACCATCAGGTGAGTGACGGATGCATACCCATTTTCTTAGGCTAACTCTTATCCTCCCTGACTAAAGGAGTGTAGATCCAGGATTGGTCTGCTGAGTGGCCTGAGAGAACACGAGCCTGACAGACATCAGCCTCATTTCGAGGGACTGGCGATGATGACGAAAATCATTAAAATATCCTGAACATGGAAAAAAAATCAGAAAAGCTAATGGATTGCCGGTCTTTGTATCTAGACGACTGAGATACAAGGGAGAGTAGAGGTCAACAAAGTCACAAACCACATCGAGATTGCTGTAGGCAGTTCTGAGCACCATCCCTTAGGAAAGATGTGTTGGGTGAGATTTTCCAGGCAATATTTTTCTCGGTGGCACAGTGGTTAGCACTGCTGCCTCACAGCACCAGGGACCCAGGTTCAATTCCCAGCTTGGGTCACTGTCTGTGTGGAGTCTGCATGTTTTCCCCGTGTCTGCGTTGGATTTCTCCGGATGCTCCAGCTTCCTCCCACAGTCCAAAAGACATGCTGGTTAGTGCATTGGCCATGCTAAATTCTCCCTCAGTGTACCCGAACAGGCACCGGAGTGTGGTGACTAGGGGATTTTCACGGTAACTTAATTGCAGTGTTAATGTAAGCCTACTTGTGACGCTAATAAATAAAACCTTAATTGTCTCAATTTTGATTCTCATAAAACATGACACGTTTACAAGTGATGCATAATATGGAGAGCAGAGTTTATTATGAAACAAGATTTGAAGCATTTTATTCTCTGATCGAAGAAGGTAAAAGGCCAGTGTGGCTAACAGGTGAAGCTTAAAAGCCGTAAAGAAACAGGGGCAATTATTTGTATGATCTTTAGAATAATCTACGGAGCATCTGATATTGATGACAAATCTTTTGTTGTTTTAACAGGTGCCAGTGTAGGTTTTAGGTCCACTTGACCATGTACATGGGATAGATGTTGAAGAACAAGCGATCGTGAACGGTTTTGATAGTCCAGGCACGTTTTGTTGTCGTGGGCGTAACATTCATCCACAGGTGGAGGTTTGGGGTTGCACTGAGGTACTTGTGAAGATGCCTTTGGGCTGCAATTCTTACAGCTGCAACAAGATATATTATCAAAGATATAATTGTCATTGAATACATAGCCCTGATTCCTGAAAGTCATTAGATATTCAGAAAACAAATTTACATCACATGCAGTTAAATCTCTTTAGAATTAATTTCCTAATTCATTTAGCATGTTCAAAATGACTAGAAACTCTTTTACATGTAACCAATACCCATTTGTGGTGAATTCAATAGGATAATATACAATACAGTCAAACTAATGGTACAAGGTAGGAAGTGGGTGATTAATATTTATGTCCTACTGACAGTCAATCACATTGCTGGCAGGAAGGTGGTTCCAGAGAATCTACCAATATTTTCCCAAGAAGTGGAGTTCTTCAACTAAAAAACAATATAGGTCACCGCTGGGTAAAGCCTGGCTGAAAATCCTACTCGTAGCACTTTTGACCCTAGTCAAATTCTGAATGACAAAGTTATTGGGTGAGATCTAGTGGCTCCGTTCGCCATGGGTGCATTATGGCCACTAAATCTTGTGAGAGGGTCAAAACAGGATTTGTGCCAGTGGAGTCTCAGTTTGAGATCTTTCTCTCCCCCCCCCCCCCCCCCCCCCCCCCCCCACCGTCCCCACCCCCCACCCCCTCCCCATTGGCATGAATCTCATTTTCATTAGTTTGAATAAATTTAAATATACTTAAACAGCTTTCTGTTGTAGTTCCTGCCCATGCTGGAACCTCCCCCCTTCCCCAGCAGTCTGACGTCACGCCAGTGCAAATTACTACTGATTTTCAAAAGCGTAAATCAGTTGTGCTGACCACGCCAGGGGTTTAGAGGTGCCTGGAAATCCCGAGGGTTGAGGGTCAAGTCTGGGCATTGCCCCCAGCACCCTGGCAGTGCCATGTGGGCAATGGTGGGGAGGGTGGGGGGGCTAACCTTCCGCTTTTGGAGGGGGGGGTTCCCTTTTATATGTGGTGGGGGGGTTCCCTTTTATATGTGGTGGGGGGGGAGAGGGGAGATCCCCAATGACGTGGGGGGGGGGGGGGGAGAGTGCTCCCAGATACTTCTGTGGTTGGGAGGAAGTCGTCCCAAAGCTTGTGGGTGTGGTGCTCTTTGTCCAGGTGGAGGAGGAGGGCGGGTGAGGTGGGGTGGGGTGGGGTGGGATTTGGGCAAACTTATTTTAAATGCCCTTTACAGTTGACGCTCCAAATCCTTGGATCTATCAGCCCCCCCATCCCACCAGAGCGACAGGGTAAACCACGCCCCCAGAGTTTCTCTGCACAGAGTGCCATGATGTCTGGTGTGAACACTCAGCTGTGTTTCTGGAGAGAAGCATGCCTGGTTTCAGTCAAAGTCTGACGCTCCGACAAATTGTGGGAAAATTCCACCCAATGGCCAGAATTCTCCGGCCATTCACGCCCCAGCACCGCTACAAGCGAGGACGGAGAATTTGGCGCTCAGCCAAATCTCTGTTTACAGCAGCAGGATTTGAGACACTCACCTGAAGAAGGGGCTTGGAGCTCCGAAAGCTTGTGTGGCTTTTGCTACCAAATAAACCTGTTGGACTTTAACCTGGCGTTGTTAAACTTCTTACTGCAGCAGGACCAGAGAATCCCAGCCATTGTGGTTCCCCCTCCCCCCAATCTTTCATTGTTACCCTTCAGTTGATCAATGATTAGCTGAGATAGCCGATAAAAGGGATTGCAATGGGATTGGGATTGCTACTGGATTGGAAGAGATCACAGAGGGAAAAGTGACGCAGCTGGAAATGACAAATGGAATAACAGAGAAAGGACTATGAGCAATCAGAGAGCATAAATAGAGAGAGGGAAAGAATAACAGAGAAAGGGAGAGTAGCCGATACCAAAAGCAAAGAGACACTTATCAACAATAAAAACAACTTATATTTGTACGGTGGCTTTAAAATACTAAAATGCCCCAAGGTGTGAAGTGGATCAAAGGATATGGGGGGGAAGGCTGGATAAGGCTATTGAGTTGAATGATCAGCCATGATCATAATGAATGGTGGAGTGGGCTTGAAGGGCCAAATAGCCTCCTCTTGCTCCAATTTTCAATGTTTATGCTTCACACAAACATTATAAAGCAAAATTTGACACCAGCCATTTAAGGCAAGTAGGGCAGATGGCCAAAAGCTTAACCCATGAGGCGCACCTTAAAGCAGGAAAGATTGGTAGAGGGGAAAGAAGCTTTCAGAGGGAATTCTGTGGCGGGCGAGGTGGAGTTCCGGCGAATGAGTCAAATGGCCTGCTTCTGCGCTGTAACGTTTATGAATTATGAATCTATATTTGTCAGTATCACAGTCTCATAGGGTGTCATTTGTGGCTTTAGTTAGAACCATTAATGTGATGGGTGGAAACCTGTTTGCAGTGATTCAACATGGGCTTTCAGGAAAGACGGGAAGGGATTTGAGACATGCTCAGGGACTTTGGGGAGGAAAGAGAGGTTGGAGACAGGGAGGTAGTTTGAATGGCGGAGGAGTAAAGGGGTTGGTTTTTTTGGTGAGCGTGGTGATGATGGCAATTATCAAGGAGGGAGGCAGAGTACCTGGAAACAGTTAATAATATCAGCTAATACGGAGACCAAGAGACAAATTTCAGTGAGTGTAGGAACAGGAGATAAATCTAATGGGCAAGATGAGCCTGGAGAGGGCATGAGTGGAGATTGGATAGAAACTTGAGAAAGATGTGAGTTCAAGTCATTGGTAGGGAGGACCTTTAGAGGATGTTTAGCGTGATGGGCCAGTGGAAGGGAGGGAGGGATGTTTCAAAGACAGCTGATTGGATAGTCTCAATCTTACTGAAAAAGTCCATGCGATTCTTACACTTATTGGGGATAGGAGGTGATGAGGCCTGGTGCAGTTTATGATTCCTTCATTCCGTGGTAGCCTAGTGCATTTGACAATCCAGAGGATGGCTAAGGGTGATCCGATGACCACCAGGCTGATCACTGTGGTGTGCAATGACAGAACAAAGGAACAAAGAACAGTAGTAGGCCATTCAGCCCCTCGAGCCTGCTCCACCATTTAATAAGATCATGGCTGATCTGATAGTGACCTCAAATCTGCACTCCACCTACCCTCAAGAACCTATCACCTGCTTGTTTACCTCAGCCTTAAAAATATTCAAAGCCTCTGCTTCATCTCTTTTCAGGAAGAGAGTTCCAAAGACTCACGACCCTCAGTGAAAATGTTTAGCCTCATCTCTTTATTAAATAGGTGACTGCTTACTTTTAAACAGTGCCTCTAGTTCTGGATTCTCTTATAGGAGGAAACATCCACCTTATCAAGACTCCTCAAGATCTTATATGTTTGAAGTTGCCTCTTATTCTTATAAACTCCAGTGGAGACAAGCCGAGCCTCTCTAACCTTTCCTCAGAGGACAATCCACCCATTCCAGGAATTAGTCTGGTAAACCTTCCCTGAACTGCTTCCAATGCATTCACATCTTTCCGTAGATGAGGTCACCAATACTGTACACAGTGCTCCAAATGAGGTCTCACTACTGCCCTGTACAATTTAATGGAAGATGGGAAGATGAAATGAAAGCAATCAAAATTATAAAGTATTTTCTTAGCACAAGAATGAAAGAATTTCCTTGTCTGGAAGCTGGATTAGTAACTGAGGCAGATGCATTTTGGCTGGGGTAGGTGTAACCAGACATGCAGAAAACATTGAAGAATGGCACAACATAGGAGAAGCATGGGCTCCAGGGATTTTGCACACTGCACACTACACTTTAGATGGATGTGATGAAAAGGAAGGAAGTTGTCCTGAATCCACAGGATGCCCTCTAGACAACTCAGAAAGAAGTGGGAGTAGCCTGGCATGGAGATCAATGCCAGGAATCATGCCCAAGGATCTGGAATCAGCGCTGCAAAAGATTTGATCACTTCACATTGATCAAGCCAATGAATGTGTCTTCAAATGACTTATCCTGCCAACTGCACCACTGGCCTCAGACACTGTTCGATTCAGTATACCCCCAATACTAACCTATCAATAATCTTTATCACTGCACTCTCACACCTCACATTCATTTTCTCCACTCTGCCCTTATACACTACATTGCTGCAAGCCTCACACACACACCTCACAGTCATTCAACCATGGCAGAAACATCAACCAAACACACTGCACCACACTCACTGACACACTTTTCTCTCTCTCTCTCGCAAGACAAGATGGCACAGAGCTGGAGGCATCAGGAGCTAACTGGGTGGAAACAAACCCTTACTCCCATGGAGGAGATAGTACAGGCTGGTTCATTGCTGAGGCTGTGGCCAACGACGGAATGGAAACCATTGAAGATGAGAGTATCCTCAGAGCTAATCCTCCTTCCCAGATCCCACCAACTCCTCATCCCACAATCTCCTCGGGTTTACAAGTTGCAGATGGTGGAAGAATGTATCTCTTGCTTTCCTCACACCATAACCTTAACTTTCTGCCTTTCTATCAATCTCAAAAAGTGCAACCTAATCAGACAGTGGAGGAACCGCGAGAAGACAAGATGCTGAAAGCACATTGTCACTCAACTGCATACTTGCAGCCACCAGCTCACATTCTACTGTGTGCATAAGTTAAAGCATAGCACAGAGGCAGAAGGATGTCATGTGGTGCAGTGGGTAGTATCCCAGCCTCTGAGACAGAAGCTCTGGGTTCAAATCCTCCTCTGGGTCTCGATGGCCACATTATGAATGTACCTTCTGTGGCCAATCAGATTGATTATCAACCTGCAAACCTTTCCAAAGTTACTAAAGCAGACAATAAGAGGGGGAGTGTCTCCTGTTCAGCATTGCTTACTACAGACTTGCAAGCTGTAGCTTCTGATGACAGGTTAGAAATCTGTTCCAGCAGAAACTAACTGCAGAAACAAACATAAGTTGGCACTTCATCTGTCTGGTGTGCCTCTGGGCTGGGAAAGGATTCAAGAACAGCATAGATAGAGGCAGATGAGACACCAGAGCTTTGTACAGAACCTGGAGGTACGGTAGCGCAGTGGTTAGCACTGCTGCTTCACAGCTCCAGGGTCCCGGGTTCGATTCCCGGCTCGGGTCACTGTCTGTGTGGAGTTTGCACATTCTCCTCGTGTCTGCGTGGGTTTCCTCCGGGTGCTCCGGTTTCCTCCCACAGTCCAAAGATGTGCGGGTTAGGTTGATTGACCAGGTTAAAAATTGCCCCTTAGAATCCTAAAATGCGTAGGTTAGAGGGATTAGCAGGTAAATATGTGGGGGTAGGGCCTGGGTGGGATTGTGGTCGGTGCAGACTCGATGGGCCGAATGGCCTCCTTCTACACTGTAGGGTTTCTATGATTCTATGATTCCATACTTCTGGACCCAACTGTGATACAGTGTCTGATGGCCTGTGGGCAGGATCTTGAGCCCACATTCGCTGTCCTCAAATGTATGCTACATATAACACCTCAAAAGCAGCTATAAACCAGGAAATGAAAGGAGGGAGGAACTTAAGAAAATTACAGTCGCCAGAGAAGTGGTACTGAGTAAATTGTTGGAGATTTGGGAAGGTCCCATTAGATTGGAAGATAGCAAATGTAATTCCATTATTCAGAAGGGAGAGAGACAGAAAACAGGAAATTACAATCTAAAATCTGTCATAGGGAAAATGTTAGAAGCCGTTATTAAAGATATTATAGCAGGACACTTGGAAAAATTCAAGCACTCAGGCAGAGTCAACATGGTTTTGTGAAAGGGAAATCATTCTTAACTAATTTATTGGAACTCTTTGACAAAGTAACATGTGGGCCGGAATTCTCTGGCCGTTCATGCCGGTGGGATTCTCCTGTTCCGCCAGTAGTGCATCCCCACCCGTGGGTTTCCCGCCAGAATGGGATGATGTAAATGGGAATTCCCATTGACAGCGGTGGGACCAGAGAATCCCATTGCTAGCAAACAAAGTGCCACCTCCTACCGGTGAATCTTGCCCGTGCCGTGGATAAAGGGGAACCAGTGGATGCACTGTGATTAGGTTTCCAGAAGGCATTTGATAAAGTGCCACATCAAAGATTACTGCAGAAAATAAAAGCTCATATTATAGGGGGTAACATATCGACATAGATAGAAAATTGGCTAGCTAACAGGAAGCAAAGAACAGGCATAGATGGGTCTTTTTCTGGTTGGCAGGATGTGACAAGTGGTGATCTTCAATTAAAACTATCATACTGTTGCTTCTGAATAATCTGATCCATTTGAAAGAGGCAACATTTTTACAAGGAACTAATACTGGATAACTGAACTGCTGGTTTATACACCACACACAGAATACATTGCAATCATCATTCCAATTCAGATTTTACAATTATACATTGCAAAAGTCATAAAAATAATAGTGATCATACAAATCTGAAATCCTGTAGACAAACTTGGTCCGAATCGGGGAGGTTGGATCTGAAATGTTCTCTCTGGTTCTCAGGGGAACTCTGCAATGAAAGAGCAATTAATAGTCATCCCGAGATTATCAGAGACCCTCAATATATGCTTCTAGATCATTTTGTGTGTGGAAAGTTTCATTGTGGATGGAATTTTATCATGCTGTTAAATAAAATCAAGCATTTAAAGTTCTTTATGATAAAGCTGAATAGCAATGCTGAAACTGAGGACAAGCTGGATAATCCATAGAATAAAAGGTTGGTTATATTGCTCCTTTTAAGTAACCTTAAACTTCACAATTAGGCAATGTGTGTAACATGACTCAAACTGAACCTACGTCCACTTGAGTTTTTCTTTCTGACGTGATCGTGAAAGGTAGTTTCACATCAACTGAAGAACTCATTGCGTAATTGAAACCGATTGAGTAATTCAATGACTTATTGGAAGAAATATTGTAAAGCTGTACTATGAATAGAATACTGGGGGAAAGAACTCTTGAATTAATTAAGAATTGATTCTGTGCACAATGGGGTAGGGCTTTTTGGAATGGATAAAACTGAGATGTGATGAAAGGTCTTCCTCATCTTGTGATCAATTGGTATGAGCTTGTTTTCCATGGTCTGATTTTCCTTCCAGTCGCTACATCTCCCATTAACTGCTCATGTAGCTCCATGCCCAACAACCTGGACAGGTTCATCCAGTGAAGGGGAGTTCAACCAACTGCAGTAATCTAGTTGGTGGTGCTACTGTTTTCCATTTTTCTTCATAGGATCATAGAACCTCTACAGTGCAGAAACAGGCCATTCAGCCCATCGAATCTGCACAAACTCTCCAAAAAAGCATCTTACCCAGGCCTATCCTTGCCCTATCCCGTAATCCCGCACATTTACCATGGCTAATCCAACTAACCTACACATCTTTGGACACTCAGGGGAAATGTAGCATGACCAATCCACCTAACCTGCACATTTTTGGACTGTGGGAGGGAACCAGAGCACCCAAAGGAAACCCATGCAGACGCAGGGAGAATGTGCAAACAGACAAGTCAGTCACCCAAGGCTGGAATCGAACCCGGGTCGCTGGCTTTTTGGTTCATTGCAGCAACAGTTTGTCATTTCTTTAGGAGAAATCCTACAAGAATAATTAGCATCAAAATTGTGCACATTGCTTTTCCTACCACTGAAACCTTTTAAACTGGTAATAGAATTCCTCAGAATTCTGATAGTTTTATATGTAGAAATGGAGGAGTGTATTTGACAGATTCTCCAGCCTCCGTGCTCTTCATGGGAATGAAATTGTTTTGTTGGACAGTGGTGGTGGGATGGTTGTGTCCAAATCCCTATGTTTCTGACAGGAGAGCTATGTTATACCTGGCTTTCAGTCTGAAAGATGACATTTCCACATGATGCCTTTTCCACATATTTTCTTGTGTTCACAGTGCAAAACTGTCTCTAATCAGTTTCTAGTAATCTGCCTCTCCATTTAATTTAATTTTACTGTACGGTGAATATGATCAGAAATCAACTTACATAATTTTTATATCTCTTGCAACATGTTCCACTCTTGCACCGGTCGGGTATTCAGTTACAACCATTCGGGATTTCACTTCTAACAGCTTACATTTTGATGAAACTAGAAGGTGGCTGTTGGGGTCAACTGTAAAGATAGACATAGTTACCAGCTCTCTAAATCTGATGCAGTATCATGAAAAAGAGGAACTAATACTTCCTGTATTGAAGCCCAGATGTAATTTCAGTCAGTGGTATGAGTAATGGTCTGGTATGAATGTTGAGCTCTTGCTTATCAAATGCACACACTGAACCTCTTGTTGTCAAAGTGAATGGCAAAGGACCAGTGCTATTTAACAGGAGTACATTGACGGACTGGGAATCACATCGTCAGGTCACAAACTAAAGAAAAAGCTGCTGACCAGTATTCTAAGTGGCGATAAGAGCCACTCCTGAATGTCGAGGGTTTGACAGCATCTGTTAATAGGAACTTTGCTTTCACAGACATTGCTGTGGTTTCAGAGCATCATTATCGTATGTCTGGAAAAAAAGTAACATACCAAGGGAGATTCTAGATTGTAGAGTGAAATTATAAACTTGTAACTAACCGATTAATTATTCAATTTATTGTATCCTTCACAACAGTGGAAACTGCAGCGATATTAATCAGAAGGAGGCTAACAGCTTAATAGGAATTCAGTTAGATTACTGTACGGTATTGGGCTCTACATTATAGGAAGCATTCTGAGGCTTCAGAATGAAGAAAGAGTAAATTAATTGCCTGGAATGAGGAAATACAAATGTCATCCAGAAAATGCTTTGATTTGTCTTCCTCGGATTTAAAGTGGGTGTTATCATGCTTCCCCACATTGGGCTGCATTAGTTTTTCTCTATCATTTAATCCATCAACGTCTCATTCAGACTTCCTGCTTCCATCTCCGTAACTTATGGTGTTTTCTAACATTGCGTCATCGGTAAACCTGTTTCGTAACTTCTATTTCTTCATCTAAGTCATTGATTACATGTGGAAAAAAACCTATGATCCAGTTCAGATCCTTGGGCAACACCATTTCTTACATCCTGCCAGTCAATTATTTTATCACTATTATATGCATGCAACCTCCCATACTATGACTTTACCTTTGATATAGGGCAACATTTAATGCCTGCCCCAGTGTTGGGTTTGGTGATGTGTGGGGTGTGTAATCAGGCAGGAGGATGGTAGAGGGAGACTACACTACCTTCCTACTTCCATCCTGATTAAATCCATAGTGGCAAGTCCCATGGACGACCTAGCTGTCAATGGAGGTCTTTAAGTCTATTAATGCTGACTTACAGGCCGCATCCCACCACCACTGGTATTCATACTGTGGTGGGTGGGGGGCTCACCATATGGAGAGCATGAAAAACCAACCTGCGTGGAGTTTCCTCCCAACTCCAAGAGGGGTCCCTTGTTCAAAGGCACTCAGTGCCTGGTCGAGGGACTTGGTAATGGGAAGCTATTCCTCAGTGAGCACAGCAATTAAAAAACAATGTAAAATTTTTCTTAACAAAAAAGAACAACACGACTTGCATCTATTTTCATAAAACAACGCATACTTTCTTATTAAAGCAAAATACTGTGCAGATGCTGGGAATCTGAAATAAAAACTGAAAGTGCTGGAAATACTCAGCAGGTCTGGCAACATCTGTGGAGAGAGAAAGAGTGTTAATGTTTCGAGTCGAGCGTTACTCTTTCTTATACTTTCTTATCTTTTGGACTTATTGAAATGCATGTTTTTCAAGTTGAGAAGCAGAATTTAGCTTTCTTTTAAATAGTTTTGTATGTGGTTTGACAATTTTATATTTTAGTTTTGTACAATTTGCTAAAAGGTTTGTTTTTTATATTCCTGTACTTTGAAACTCTTTTTTCATTATTTTGCTATCATTTCTTAACTTTTGATAAGCTTTGACGTTTTGTTGAAAGCCTTTATTTCTTTAAAAATTGTCTTGAGTTAGCCATGTTTGTATTAATCTTTCATTTTATTGTAATAATTTTAATTGTGCCAAGTTACAGATCTTGAATTTGAATAGCCTAATAGTTTTCTATTTTATGACTAAATAGTTTTCTATTTTATGACTAAAATGTTTCATTGAGCATCTGTGTCCAGAATGAGCACTTGGCTCACAACTGACACTGTTTACTTAGTATTAAAACCCTTGTCCGGATTGTAAAAAAAATTATATTTCAATTATGCTGCCGCATTAATAAAAATGTATAACCATAAAAAGAGAGGCTGAGTAGCCTATATAGCCCCTCAAGACTGCTCTGCCGCTTAACATGATAAAACTGAGCTTTTGCCTTACTCAGCACAATATCACTAGAATTCCCGAGAGTTCAAAAATCCATTTATCCCAGCCTTGAACATAAACAATAATGAAGCATTTACAGCCGTTTAGAGTAGAGAATTCCTAAGATTCACAAACCTCTGTGTGAAAACATTTCTCCTCGTCTCAGACCTCAATGATTGACTCATTTTCCTGGGATGTGCCCCTGTTCTATATTACCCATGATGTGGAGATGCCGGCGTTGGACTGGGGTAAACACAGTAAGAAGTTTAACAACACCAGGTTAAAGTCCAACAGGTTTATTTGGTAGCAAAAGCCACACAAGCTTTCGGAGCTCCAAGCCCCTTCTTCAGGTGAGTGGGAATTCCCACTGACCTGAAGAAGGGACTTGGAGCTCCGAAAGCTTGTGTGGCTTTTGCTACCAAATAAACCTGTTGGACTTTAACCTGGTGTTGTTAAACGTCTTACTATATTACCCAGCCAAGGGAAACAACCTCTCAATCAAGCTTCCTCAGAAACCTGTATGCTTCAACACGATCCCTTCTCATTCTTCTAAACCCAAGAGAAAATAGGCTCAGTTTACTCAGTCTCTCATCATTAGAAAGCCTCTCATCCCAGGAGCCAATCCAGTGAACCTTCACTGTACTGCCTCCAAGTATATCCTTCCTGAGATAAGGAGACCAAAAAATGTGCACAGTACCCCAGGTGATCTCATCAAAGTCCTATACAATTGTAGCAAGAGTTCATTATTCTTGTACTTCAATCACCTTTCAATAAAGGCCAACGTACCATTTGTTTTCCTAATTGCTTGTTGCACCCACATGCTGACTTTTGTTTCTCATGTACAGGTATCATTTTTTAAAACATGCCTTTTGGTGTGACTTATAAGATTGTCGAAAGGGACTGGTACTGTCACTTTCTGCAGAACATGACATTGAGCCAAAGCATTATCTGCCCTCACGAGCAGACATAAAGATTCTCATGAAAATGATCAAATGCGAGCAGGGGAGTTCTTCCAGTGTTCCGATTACCTTTTTTCTCTCAACCAACATCATTAAAACAGCTCAGCTCATTAAAAGAACAGTCCTTGAACAAGTGGTCCATTTTGCATTTTGCTTAATCTGTAGCAAACTTGCTGTAAGAAACTAAAAATGTTTTGACATGCTTGTTCAGATGTGGCAGGATGGACTGACGGATAAGTTAACAACTATCAGAAATGAACATTGAAAATTCAATCTATGGCAACGAGCTTCAGTGCTTATACCACTATCCTCACTTCAGTTCACCAATGCTGTATCTAATTATCATGGACAATACACTAGTCTTCCTATATCTCTGGGCTAACAAAATAGGAAGTATTTACTCATCATATGCCATAATGCAAAACATAATAATTAAAACATTACCTGCTACAAGAGCTGTGAAAAGGAGAACTGTTGCTAGTGGACCTAGCATATGTTTAATCTTCATCATGTCTACTTCAGCGATCTTCCTTTAGTGGGGCAGCTGTTCACTTGGCCACAACTGTAGCCTAAACAAAATGAAACAGCAAACTGTTTTGCCTGTCTTATGGGTTTGTTTCTTTTAATAACTCCAGGTTAGTTTCTGTTCCATTTTAAGAAGTCGCTGCAGTGTAGAAAGAAGATGCCAGTTATCCTGTCTTTGATTGTGGGCATTTAAAAAAAAACAGAAATCGTCCTTAGAAGTCTATTTTGTACCTTCACTCTCCATGACTATTGTATAATATGGAGAACAGGACTGTGCACAGCACTCATTTGAGTGAGATTTAAACAAGGTTCCCTGAAAGTTTAATAATCAGGACGATTTGTAAAGGGTAAGCTTGCCTAATGAAATTTGTCGAACTTCTTGTTGAACTTTTTGAGGAGCTGACTAATGTGGTAGATAAGAGAAACTCCATGGACTTTGAGAAGGCATTCATTAAGGCTGTGCATAAAGGATTGCTAACAAAAATGAGAATGCATGGAAGTGGAGGCAACTCATTGATATAGGTAGGGAACTAAAGGTTAGGGGTCAGAGACGATAATGGTTACAAAAACAGAAAAATGCTGGAAAATCTCAGCAGGTTTGACAGAATCTGTGGAGAGAGAATAGTGCCAATGTTTTAAGTCTAGATGATTCTTCGTCAGAGCTGATGGTTAGCCTATCAATAGGATATCAGCCAAGGCTCAATGGGTAGTACTCCTATCTCTGTGTCTGAAAATCCTGGGTTCAAAACTCAATTGAGAGACTTGAGCAAATAATCCAACTGCGGTTCGAATGCAGTACTAAAGGTGTGCTGCATTGTGGGAGGTGCCATCCTTCAGAAAGATGTTAAACTGAGGCCCTGTCTGCACTTTCATGTACATGTAAAATATCCATCATTATGTTGAAGAAAAGCCGTAGGGTTTCTCTCTGCCCTGGCCAATATTTATTGCTCAACCGAGAGACCGATTATATCAGTGGTTCCCAAACTTTTTTCTCTAGGCCGCACTTACGGAATAAAAATTTGCTCGTGCCACACCGAATTTTGTATTGATAAGAAATACATTCAAAAACAACTCCTAGCAGTGCTTGATTCATAACATAGAACACAACTACTTAATAATATGATCATGGGACATCGTCCTCAGCATCACTTGATGCTCTTAGAAAAATCATAGAAACTCTACAGTGCAGAAGGAGGCCATTCGGCCCATCGAGTCTGCACCGACCACAATGCTTGGTCGGTGCAGACTCTTGCTCTCACTTTGGAAAAATATCTATCCATGTTTAAATGTTTCTTTGATTGTCCTTGAATCTTCCCGCCACACTTGCCATCCTCTCTCGCTGCACCAGTGTGGCGCGCCGCACCCTTTGGGAACCACTGGATTATATATCACAATGTTATTTGTGGGACCTTACTGTGCGTATAATGGCTGCTGTGTTTCCTACATTACAACAGTGACTACACTTCAAAAAGAACATAATTAGCTGCGTGGTACTTTGGACTATTCAAAGTTCATTAAAGATGCTAAGTCAGAATGTGGCCAACGCTATCCCCAAAGATCTGTCCCAGAGTCTTAGTTTTAATTTATTTGTAAAAGACTTAGTTGAAAGAATAGAGACTCGTATATCAAAGTTTGCCAAGGTCACTAAATTATGCAGCATAGTTAATAGTTCATATAGAAGCAGAAAGTTGCAAACAGATGTTGATAAATTAAGTGCATAAAAATATGGCAAAAGGAGTTCAATATTGAGGTCTAAGAAAGGCAAGATCAGTGTTTTATTAATTCTTTTACCTGATGCGGGTGTCACTGGCTAGTGCTGTAAAATGAAAGGTAGATGTACCCTGACTAAATTGACCTGTTTGCAGTAATCCTTTTTAACTTGGGTGCCTTACACGGTGAGATAGGTGAAGGTCCAACACAATTGTATTGAACACTTTATCAAAGAAAAACAATATTTATCAGAATCTACTATTGTACTTTAATTAAACTCTATCAATTTTTTCACAGGAGTCTTCAGTGAACAGTCTTAAATATCTAAATAAACGGTCTCAAATCGCTACACCCTATCCACAGGCCCCTATCACTATATTTGAACTGTTTGTCCAAAAAGACTAGTAATACCCGTTCAACAATGCTGGGACAGAATGTTCCTCAGTCTTTGAGCGTTGGCTGATGTTTCAGGATCTGCAGTCATTGATTTGGACTTCCCCTCTCATCTAGGGCTGGTTCTGGACTTCAGATCATCTCATGGGGTGGTCTTCTGGGTCTGGTCAGTCTAATGATGCTCGCCATGTGGTACAAGGAGCTGGAGATGCTGTGCTGCTTGGCTGCCAGTCGAAGTTGCTCTCTGGAGATGCTGTTGAAGAAGGTGCAAAAAGCAGAGAGAGCTGGAGCTCCAGGTTGCTTCTTTCATTCCCTTCTTCATACCCATCTGGAAGATTCTGTGGCCTGTGTCCAATACTAGCATCGGGCAGGGGGAGGAAGATTCAGTGAGGTGACTACTTTCCATTTTGGCGGTTGCAGAATATGGTTCTGAACCTTCAACTGTCAAGTGCAGTCCTTGTCACATTATGCCTCCAGCCTCCAACTGAACTGGGTGCCACTAAGTCTGCGTGGCATTCATCTATCAAAGTAGATGTACGAGGCAGATTCTATACACAGAGAGTAGTGGGTGCCTGGAACTCGTTGCCGGGGGAGGTAGTGGAAGCGAATACGATAGTGACTTTTAAGGGGTGTCTTGACAAGTACATGAATAGGATGGGAATAGAGGGATATGGTCCCTGGAAGGGTAGGGGGTTTTAGTTAATTCGGGCAGCATGGTCAGTGCAGGCTTGGAGGGCCGAAGGGCCTGTTCCTGTGCCGTAATGTTCTTTGTTCTTTGTTCAGTTTACTGGAGGTGGAAACAATGGTCTGTTCTGAAAGAATGTGTGCCTTGGCAGTTTGATTCAAATCTGCCATTTTCTTCTGATTTGGGTCCATGTCTCAAACTCCTTCTGCAGATATGACAGTTACAAAAAAATACTTGTGGTGGCTTTTGTTAAAGATAAACATTTAACTTAGGTGTGTGAAAGCAGTAGAGAGGAGGCAGATATCATTCATAGGGAGGAGGACTTCAGTTATGCAGGTTGATTGGAAATGTAGGAGCTGTTCTCCATGGAGATGTGACAAAGAGGAGATTTCATAGAGGTGTTCAAAATCATGAGGGGTCAGGACAGAGGAGACAGGGAGAAAACATCCCCATTGACGGAAGCATTGACAACCAGGCGACATCGATTCAAGGTGATTGGCAAAAGAAGAAATGGTAACATGAGGAAAAATGTTTTTAGGCAGCGAGTGGTTAAGATCTGGAAAGCACTGCCCGAGAGTCTGGTGGAGACAGTTTAATTTCAAAAGAGAATTAACAATTACCTGAACAGAAATTTGAAGTGGTCTGGGAAACAGGTTGGGGAATGGGACTAGGTGAGTTGCTCTTGCAGAGAACGGAAATGGACACAGCGGGCCAAATGGCCCCCTATTGGACTATAATCATTCTGTGATCTATCTGGCTGCCCTCTCCCACCAGACTTCTGCACCAGTGATTTTTGTGGAAGATGTCCTTTCATTCCATGTAGGTAGCCCTTTATTCATGCACTTCTGGTGTGAATTGCATTATTAATGTGGATAATTGTTAGGATAAGTCAATTCCTCTGCACAAACAGTGAGAAAGTCACTGTTTTAAAAACTGCTCATTGCATTGAATTGCCTTTCAGTTGCTGAACTAGTGCAATCATTCCATTGACAAGCCCACTGTGAGGGCAGGAGCTAGTATAAATAGATGGAAACACCAGAGTAAGGTATCTCTTGATGGAAACTCCCCTAACATCCAGAGTAACCTGCAGGCAATATGGTTATTCAGTCAATTATCTCCTCAGATAAGTTCAATAGGTTTTCCAGGTGTTAAATTCCTCTATTAAATCCCTCTTATTAGTCCAAGTTTGTCTGGATACTTCTCTTTAATATGTCCTCAAAGTCTTTTTCTGGACCATTGCAATGAGCAAAAAATCTTGATGGCTACAAATTTATTAAAAATAAGCTTGGTGTAAATCAGTGAAAAGAAATTGCTTCAGAAACAGAAAATACTGGAAAATCTCAGCAGGTCTGGCAGCATCTGCAGGAAGAGAAGGGGCCAACATTTCGAGTCTAGATGACCCTTTGTCAGAAGGAAATTGTTTATTTATTGCTTGAGAACATACTGTATACAGTTAGATATGGCGGGGAGGTAGGATCAGTTGGATGATCAGCCATGATCAATGTGAATGGTGGAGGCCGAATGGCTTTCTCTGATCCTACTTATCCTAACGATGTTAGAGGTAGAGGTGAGAAGTGAAATTGTGAGTTAGGGTAGGGTTGATGCAGAACTTGTACTTTTCAATTTGGAAAATTAGCAAATATAGTTTCAAAAAAATTAATACAGCTCCCAAAGAACTGAGAACTTGAGATTTTAAAGACTCAATATTGGAAAAGAGATAGCCGCGGAAATGACGGATGCACTAGTTACGATTTACCAAATTTCCCAGATTCCCTAGAAAGGTCCCAGCAGATTGGAGATAGGCAAATGTAACACTGCCATTTGAGAAAGAAGGGAGAAAGAAACAGGGAACTGTAGGCCAGTTAGCCTGACATCAGTCATTGGGAAAATGCTAGAACCTATTGTTAAGGAAGTCTTAACAATGCACTTAGAAAATTATAGCATGATCAGACAGTGGCAAAATGGTTTAAGAACCATTGAATTTCTACAGTGCAGAAGGAGGCCATTCGGCCCATCAAGTCTGCATCGACCACAATCCCATCCAGGCCCTATTCCCGTAACCCCACATATTCACCCTGCTAATCCCCTGACAACTAGGGTCAATTTAGCATGGCCTATCAACCTAACCCGCGCATCTTTGGACTGTGGGAGGAAACCAGAGCACCCAGATGAAACCCATGCAGACACGGGGAGAACGTGCAAACTCCACACAGACCGTGACCCAAGGCCGGAATTGAACCCAGGTCCCTGGCGCTGTGAGGCAGCAGTGCTAACCACTGTGCCATCGTACCTTTTCTTGAAGGTAGATCATATTTGACGACTCATTCGAGTTTTTTGAGGATGTAACTAGTTGGATAGATAAAGGGGAGGTAGAAGTGTAGGATAGTTTCCAAAAGGCATTTGATAAGTTGGCAGACAAAAGTCGCAAGATAAGAGCTCGGGCAGTTCTGGGGTAATGTATTAGCACGGATGGAGGATTGGTTAACACCAGGTAGCAGACAGTCAACGGGCATTTTCAAGTTGGTGGGCTGTAAAGAGTGGAGTGCCGCAAAGATCAACAGTGGGCCTCAGCTAGTCACAATCTATATTAATGACTAGGTCAACACAGAGGCTGAAAAGAAATAAAGACAGGTGGAGTGAATGGGTAACAAAGTAGCAGATGGAGCATAATGTGGGGAAATGTGAAGTGATCCACTTTTTGGTCACAATGATCCTTGACACCCAGCTTTCACCTGGCGCTCCATGTTGCTGCTTCTGAAAGGCAGTGGCCACATCCCAGTAACTGTGTTGGATTGCAGGGCAATTCAGGTGAGGGTAGCAGGCATCTGATGCCCACATGTGAGAGAGAACGCTTACCCCCAACCACCCTTTGTCAAGTGCACAAAATAGCTGCCTTGACAGATGTAGCAGATAAAATGGTATTCCCTCATTGGTACTGAAAGCATTGCAGCACAGCTGTGTGGACAGCTGTAAGATTCATTGGTACCGGTGAAGAAAGTGCTGATGATTATCCACTGCAGCTAACCACATTTCCAGTTGTCTTGACTTGTCACACCATCAGGAACAGGGCAACACAGTGGTTAGCACGGCTGCTTCACAGCGCCACATCTGCACCCCAGCCCGTTTAGTTATAAAAAGATGAGGAGAGTGGTCTCAGTGAGAGATACATCTTGCAGAGAGGAGGAGGAGTTGGCCAGGGAAAAGGCCAGTGGAACAGGGGCAGGATGCACTGGAGATACATGAGGGTGACAGAAGCATGTCGGAGTGAGGAGCTGATGAAGGCAACCACGGAAGCACAGAGTAATTCACCCAACTGAGTTTATAGGCAGAGAATGAGTTACCTTCAAATATCTGAGACACATTGCTGGAGGAGACTATAAATTGGCTATAAATTGACAGGGGAATGTCCTCCTACACCCACTTACTGAAAGTAAGCATGCAGGTGCAGCAGGCAGTTTAAAAAAAGGCAACTGGTACGTTGGCCTTCGCAGTGAGAGGATTCGAGTACAGGAGTAGGGATGTCTCGTTGCAATTATATAGGGCCTTGTTGAGACTACACCTGGAAGATTGTCTGCAATTTTGGTCTCCTTATCTGAAGAAGGATGTTCCTGCTCCAGAGGGAGTGCAGCAAAGGTTTACCAGACTGATTGCTGGGATGGCAGGACTGATGTATGAGGAGAGATGGAGTCAGTTAGGAATGTATTTGCTGGAGTTCAGAAGAATGAGGGGCAATCTCGTAGAAACCTATAAAATTCTAACAGGACCAGACAGGGTAGATGCAGGAAGGATGTTCCTGATGCTGGGAGAGTCTAGAACCAGGGGTCACAGTCTGAGGATACAAGGTAAATCTTTAAGGACTGAGATGAGGAGAAATTTCTTCACCAGAGAGTGGTCAGCCTGTGGAATTCTCTACCACAGAAAGTAGATGAGACCAAAACATTGTATGTTTTCAAGAAGCAGTTAGATATTGCTCTTGAGGTGAAGAGGTTCAAAGGACATGGCGGGGAAGGCGGGATCAGCCTATTGAGTTGGATGATCAGCCATGATCATACTGAATGGCGGAGCAAGCTCGAAGGGCCAAATGGCCTCCTCCTGCTCCTATTTTCTCTGTTTAGGTTTCTATGAGACAGGCTCTCTGGAGTTACAGTGACCTCTCTCTGGGAGTTGCTGGCATGGGAGTTAATTTCTAGGTGTGTGGGTGGTCACCCAATGCCAGTAGCTGTCAAGGTCGCTTTGGCATTGAATTTCTTTGCTACTGGGTCCTTCCAGGCAGCCTGTGGAGACCTCTGTGGCACCTCACAGCCTGCTGAACCACTGCATTAAGATCTTTACTGATGCAATGTTCTGAAGGGCAGGTCAGTATTTAGCATTTTCCATGGACTGTCACATCAATTTGAACAAGTCAGATTTTTACAGAGATTGCTGCTTTTTCTAAAGGGCTCAGGGAGCAGTAGACTGCACTTACATCAGCATAAAGGCTCCAGCAGCCTAGCTCTGTACATTTAGAAACAGGAAGAACTATCACTCCTTAAATGTCCCTTTGGTATGTGACCACCATCGCAGGTTTGTACTGGATACCCAGGCAGCAAGTGCCAGATGTGTTTAATGGATCCGCTGCCTGGATGGTTAGATTCTAGATGACAAAAGTTACACTTTGAGGCGATGGCCCATGAAGCCAGTGAGGGTCCTTAGAACAGCTAGAATTCAGCTAGAATGACAGCCATGGCACCACAAGGGCCATGATGGAGATAATTGGGCTAAAGATGAGGTGCCGATGCCTGGATAGATCAGGAGGAACATTGCACTGTGCTCCATCCAGTGTTACTGACAGTCATTGTGTGCTGTGCGCTCCACAACCTCCCATTCAAAGTGGAGATGCCCTGGAGGAAGAGGAACCGCAGGATGGTGGGCATTCCTCTCATGAAGAGGTCAAAGGGGGGATGAGGTGGAAGCCCTGTACGGGAGCACATGGATGGCCATGACACACAGGAGGCCTTAATAAGGCAGAGGTTTCAGTAGGTCAGGCATTCGTTGTCTCTGAGATACGTGTACACCCTGTGTCTCAACGTTATCCAACCTATACAGTGATCTCTTTCAGAGGGAACATTTTCGGTCTTGATACTTCAGGCATTGTTGCATCTTGACCGATGTTCAATACTGAAAATACATGAAACATTCCTCCTGTCATTTCATAAATCAATTTTAGATAAACTCAAACTCTGTATATAGGTTAATAAATAAATGGTTTATAAACAAGTAGCCAGTGGCCCCTCTGCAAGATTCATGAACAGGATGCACCCATTTGACCCAGTTTGTGATGACGTGTGGGTTTGCTTGATTATTTTCAGTGTTGTGGCGCAGTGCTCCCTTCCAACGCAGAGAGGCTGCTGATCTGCTTGTCTCTTTGCCCAGAATTACTGTGCAGCTGAGGCCTTGAGGGTGCTGCCACATTAGGAGTCTCTTGTCGAGTGGCAGGAGGACCTTCTGTTGCTGCAGCAACTAAGGTGAATTGTGCCAATGATGGAGGGCAGAAGAGAGGCTGCTGCCATCAGAAGTGCCCAGAGTGGCATTTCCAGAGAGCATTCAGCTGCCACTCGGCCTCCACCATGAGGATCGCTTGGACTCCCTATCTTCCTGCGAGATCCCCGGGGTTGGCTCAGTATCTAGGCACAACCCTTATAGAGACTTCCCTATACCTTCCATGTACACTGGTAGACAGAGTACAGACTTACTCATCCTGCTGGGTCTCAGAAGGTCACTTAGCCTCTTCCAGCATTGCCTCCAGCTTTGAGGCACCACATTAACGCTCTGCAGATACCTCCGTCTAGGCAGCCCGGGTCATCGTGGGAAGTCGTCGCTTCCCATTGTCTGGCATGAGAACCTCACGCTGGTGGTCACTGGCTGGAAGAGGGCTCGGAGGGGGTCATCATCAAAATGTGGGCAGGTTCGGCACCTTCTTCACTCCCACTCCCCAAACTCCCTTCCCGGTGCTTGTCAATCTTCCAAAATTCAAAAATATTCCTGCTTTCTTCCAACACCAGAAAATCACAAGTGCACCTCACACTGTCCAATGCCAGGTGCCCTTTTAAGTTAGTGGCCGTGGCTTTCTGGCCACTGGACACCTTGCCCTCCATCTCTGATTGGGTGGAGGAATGACAATCCAGTGATTTTACGGACTGTCAATCTGCCCTGAGGCCATTCATTGGATCATTGTCCTTTTAAACACTGGATAATGACAGGGGCAGGAGTCAGGGGGCACCAGTCCCACTCGTCAAAACACAATTTAATATTAACCTGGACTGCTCCCATTGGTAGAAGAATTGAGAAGCAGAGGGCGCAACTTGAAGATAATTGCCAAAGAATTGATGGCAACATGAGGAAATACCTTTTCACACAGCGAGAGGCTAATATCCGGAATGCACTAATAGATTGTGGTGGAGGCAGATTCAATTGAGACTTTCCAAAGGGATTTGAATACTTATCTGAAAAGGAAAATTTGCAGGGCGATTGGGAAAAGGCCAAGGAGTAGCATCAGGGCAATTGCTCCTTCAGAGGGCTAGTATAGACACAATGGGCCAAATGGCCTTCCTCTATGTTGTAACTATTCTATGACTGTATGAGTCTATGGTTCTGTGGAATGCAGATCTCCAGTGGGTGCCACAGCCATGTTAAAATGCAAAGTGGATGATTCTACGCGCACAAAAAATGGCCATCTTTGATAATGAAGAGAAACCAATGATGAGTAAGAACAGAAAGACATATTGGATGGGATTTCACGGTCTTGCTCGTCCCAAAACCATAAAATCCCGCCTGAGGTCAAGGGACCTTTCCATGGTTCCCTCTTTGTTCGCTCTGATTTCTGTGGCAGGCGGGCTGGTAAAATTGCGGCCATTCTATTTTTAAATGGTTTGGAATTTGTAATTGATGATGTTCAGATGGTCTTTAGGTATATTTGTGCAAGGAACACAAAGTTAGCATGTAGGTACAGCAAGAAATTAGGAACATAAGAACTAAAGAACTATCTCCCTCTGAACTTGATGCACTTCTTTCAGGCACAACCTAACATTGTCATCAAAGCTGCTGTTGTCTGGTGGACGGACCTCGATTCTTTCAGGATTCAAATGCAAACTCTCCAATACTTCTTCCTACCTCCACCTGGACCATGACCCCATTGAACATCAAGTCATCATCTCCAGATCTGTCACTAATCCTTTCTCCTCTGGTGATCTTCCTTCCCTGACTTGCAACCTCATTATTTTCCAATCCCACTTCCACCTCCTTCCCAAGATTCACACAGCATCATTGTTTCAGCCTGGTTCCTGCCCCACTGAACTGATTTATTCCTATCTCCACTTTATTTCTTCCCCCTTTCTCTACGCCCTTAATTCAAGTGATGGCTTCTGTCACTTTAACAGTTTCCAATTTCCTGGCCCTAACCATCTCTTTTTTATCATGGACAGCCAATCCCTCTTCACTCCAATTGCTCACCAGGGCAATCTGAGGGCGCTGTGCTTAGGGTTGCCAACCCTCCAGGATTGGCCAGGAGTCTCCAGGAACTGAAGGTCAATCTCCAGAATATCGCAATGTGCAACCCTGGAGAAAAATAAAGTTTAAAAGTTTTCAAGTTTATTTATTAGTGTCACAAGTAGGCTTACATTAGTTACAGTGAAAATCCCCTAGTCACTCCGGCACCTGTTGGGTACACTGAGGGAGAAAAATGTTAACTTGTGTGAAATTGAGATGTATTACAAACTAATTTAAATATAGGGTGAGTGTCCCAGTGGCCGATGCACCTAACCAGCACATCTTTCAGATTGTGGGAGGAAACCGGAGCACCTGGAGGAAACCCACACAGACATAAGGAGAACATGCAAGCTCCACACAGACAGTGACCCGAGGCCACTTGGGTTCCTGATGCTGTGAGGTGGCAATGCTAGCCACTGTGCCATTGTACCACCCTCGCAACAAATCCTTGGGACATGCCCAGCTAGCATG
>NC_135801.1:41893988-41996019 GCF_964213995.1 Mustelus asterias
GAGCGGGCACCATTTTTATTGCCTTTACCTTTTCTTCTAATGGGTGCAATCCTTTTGCATCAACTCGGAATCCTAAATATGTGACCTCATTGGCCTGACACCAGCTTCCTTGAATCTTTTGAATGAACTCTATGCTCCTCGGGTGATGACCCTGTTACTAAGACATCATCCAGATACACAAAAAATCTTGGGATTCCTTGCAGAAGGCTTTCCATAGTGTGCTGAAGGATTGTGAATGCGGATGAAATGCCAAAGGGTAACCTCATATATTGGAATAAGCTCTTGTGTGTATGAATTATGACAAATTTCCTCCAGTTTTCTTCCAGCTAAAACTGTTCATAAGCATGACTTTATCCAATTCTCTGTATTTGTGGCCTTCTGCCAGTTTAGTGTAAAGGTCTTCTATCCTATGGATAGGATATCTATCTATTTGGGCAGTTCTGTTCACTTGTAATCGCCACAAATCCTCACTGTTCAGTCTGTTTTAACACTGGGACTATTGGCCCAGCCCACTCTGAAAATTGTAGCGGTTTAGTTGTCCCCAAGTTTTCCAACCTCTTCAACTCCACCTCAACGTTTTTAGGTAACGCATAAGGGACAGGCCAGGCTCTAAACAGTTTTGACATTGACCCAGGGTTAACATAAATTTTGGGCTTAACTCCTCGTATGCACCCAGCTCTCTCTGAAAGACTTCTTAATACTTGCACAAGAGTACTATGAAAATCCTATCTGTATGTTGAATATTTCCAGTTGATCAACTTAATTTGTTTCAGCTGGCCTCGTCCCATATGGCCAGGCTTCTGTCCTTTCACTACCATAAAGGGATAGCTGAGCGGACTGATGAATGTAAGACACCTATGTTGATGGTGTTCCCAATATCTTCAGTGCCTCCCCTGTGTAGAACAAAGAGAACAAAGAACAGTACAGCACAGGAAACAGGCCCTTCGGCCCTCTAAGCCTGTGCCGCTCCTTGGTCCAACTAGACCAATCGTTTGTATCCCTCCATTCCCAGGCTGTTCATGTGACTATCCAGGTAAGTCTTAAACGATGTCAGCGTGCCTGCCTCCACCACCCTACTTGGCAGCGCATTCCAGGCCCCCACCATCCTCTGTGTAAAAAACATCCCTCTAATATCTGAGTTATCATAGAAATCATAGAAATCATAGAAACCCTACAGTGCAGAAGGAGGCCATTCGGCCCATCGAGTCTGCACCGACCACAATCCCACCCAGGCCCTACCCCCACATATTTTACCCGCTAATCCCTCTAACCTACACATCCCAGGACTCTAAGGGGCATTTTTTTTTTTTTAACCTGGCCAATCAACCTAACCCGCACATCTTTGGACTAAGAAGTTATACTTCGCCCCTCTCACCTTGAGCTTGTGACCCCTCGTGAACGTCACTTCTGATCTGGGAAAAAGCTTCCCACCGTTCACCCTATCTATCCCCTTCATAATCTTGTACACCTCTATTAGATCTCCCCTCATTCTCCGTCTTTCCAGGGAGAACAACCCCAGTTTACCCAATCTCTCCTCATAGCTAAGACCCTCCATACCAGGCAACATTCTGGTAAACCTTCTCTGCACTCTCTCTAACGCCTCCACGTCCTTCTGGTAGTGCGGCGACCAGAACTGGACGCAGTACTCCAAATGTGGCCTAACCAGCGTTCTATACAGCTGCATCATCAGACTCCAGCTTTTATACTCTATACCCCGTCCTATAAAGGCAAGCATACCATATGCCTTCTTCACCACCTTCTCCACCTGTGTTGCCACCTTCAAGGATTTGTGGACTTGCACACCTAGGTCCCTCTGTGTTTCTATACTCCTGATGACTGCCATTTATTGTATAACTCCTCCCTACATTATTTCTTCCAAAATGCATCACTTCGCATTTATCCGGATTAAACTCCATCTGCCACCTCTCCGCCCAATTTTCCAGCCTATCTATATCCTGCTGTATTGCCCAGATTTCCAACTTTGCCAAGGTTTTGTTGAGCCTCATGGATTGTAGACCTCCCTGCAACTGCTTGTAGGTTTGTTCACCTATTACTATGGCCAAAGCACCTGTATTGACCTCCATAGTTAATGGATGCCTGTTAACCATAAGGGAAATGTGGATGGGGAGTGTTTCATTTAACTTTACAATGTTGAGATTATAAACTTTGGACTTCTCTTCCAAATTTTCCTCAGTCTTGTTCACGGGAGTCCTTGTTTTATTTTCTGGCAACTAGGTGTTGTCTGTCTGACTCTGCATCTGGCTTGTATGTGGCCCTTCCAATTACATCTGAAACAAATTAACTCTTTACATTTGCGTCTGATTTGGTGATGGTGTTCCCCCACAACGATAACACTCGTCAGCCCCTTGTGGCTGGTGAATTTCCTTCCTTCTCTCGGGCTCTGCTGGTCCTTCGCTACTGGTATTTCAAGCAGCCGCCATTGTCTGACAAACTTTGTTCATCTTGCCCTGCATGCTTTGCAGTTCAAAAGTTCTCTGTTCAGCACTTTCATCGCTCGAGCCAATTCAACCTTTTTATCCAGAGATAGTTTCATTTCTGCCAGCAGCTTCTTCTGAATGTTCAAACTGTTAATATCACATATGAGACAATCATGTAACATAACATTTCATGATGGTCCAAACTCAGTGTTCAATCATTTGGCACCAAAAGCAGAAGCTGTCTCCCCTGAGTCCCTAATGGTTGAATGGAATTTATATTGCTATAATAATGGAGGGTCAGGGATTGTAGTGATCTCTCACTAGTGTGACTCAATGGTCAGAGGAATTTGTATCGGTGCCTCCGGGTATGTAAGATTTCTTACAAGGTTAAATGTTCGAGGGTTGCAAACCGTGAATAAAATAACTTACTGTTTTTCTTCAGAAGTTATTTCGTTGACTGTGAAAAAGTATCAAAGTCTTTCGATGTACTGGCCCCAAATTTCAATCTCCGAATCACACAGATCGATTTTTCCGAACAGTGGCATAGCTACTCAACTATGGTTGGCATAATGACGTTTTACCATCCTTGCAGGTTTTTCGGGGACTCACCCTTCCCTCTCCAGATTTTGATATCTTAGTAACTGTAGGCCGATTTATTCTCGTTGCCAGTACTTAGCTCAAGGTTTCACAATGAGGAAGCCTTGAATCACAACAGAGATTTATTGAAGAAAAGGTAAATTATATACAGACAAGCTTAGGACAGATACAGGTCTAGTCCCATCAACTCCCGGGCTGCCACTGAAGATTCCCCCCTACCAGGATCCATGCCTGGCACCTGATAGGTGATGATTCACATGCTTCTTCCTGGGCCCGACCCACTTACAAGCATCCTTTAAAGGGACCATGCTACTACATATTTCTTGGAGATCAATCATCTCAGTTTTGAGGACATTGCTGCAGGAGTTCCTCAAAGTGTATTGTCCTAGATCCAATCATCTTCAGTTGCTTCATCAACAACCTTCCTTCATCATCTAGTCTGATGTGGGGATGTTCATTGATAATTGCACAATGTTTAACTCTTCAATTTGTGTCCATAGACAGCAAAATCTGGGCAACATTTGGGCTTGGACTGGTACTACATAGAATTACTTCAGTACAGAAGGAAGTCATTCAGCCCATCGAACCTGCACCAACAACAATTGCACCCAGGCTCTAAACCCGTAACCCCATGTCTTTACCCTACTAATCCCCCTGACACTAAGGGGTAGTTTAACATGGCCAATCCACCTAACCCACACATCCAGGGACACTAAAGGGTAATTTAGCATGGCCAATTTACATACCCTGCACATCTTTGGACTGTGGGAGAAACCGGAGGACCTGGAGGAAACCCATGCAGACACGGGGAGAAGGCGCAAACTCCACACAGACAGTCATCCAAGGCTTGAATTGAACACGGGTCTCTGGCGCTGTGAGGCAGCAGTACTGACCACTGTGCCACCATGCCGCCCTAAACTAGCAAGTAACATTCATGCCACATAAGTGTGAGGCAATGACCATCCCCAACTAAAAAGAATGTAACTATCTCCCTTGATGTTCAATGGAAATACCACCTGAATGGTGAATGTTGAAACCCCACAATCAACATTATGGAGGTTACCATAGACCAGAAACTAAACGATACCAACTATATAAAAACTATGGCTGCAAGAGCAGGTCAGAGGCTGGGAATCCTGCAGAGAGTAACTCACCTCCTAACTCCTAAAGCCTTTCCGCCTTTTGCAAGGCACAAGTCAATAGTGTGTTGGAATACCCTCCACTTGTCTGGGTGAGTGCAGCTCTAGGAACATTCAAGAAGCTCAATACCATCCAGGACAAAACAGCCCAGCTTATTGCTACCCCATCCACCAACTCCAACATTCACTCCCTGCAGCACACTGCAGTTTGTACCGTCTATAAGCTGCACTGCAGCAATTCATCAAGCCTCCTTTAATAGCACCTTCCAAACCCACAAACCCTACCAACTCAGCGGACAAAGGTATCAGATGCTTGGGATCACCACCATCTGCAAATTTCCCTCCAGCCACACATCATCCTGACTTGGAATGGTATTGCCATACCTTTACTGTCATTGGGTCACAATCCTGGAACTGCCTTCGTACTCGCACTGTGGGTGTACCTACACCACAGGGACTGCTGAAGTCCAAGAACAAAGAACAAAGAAAATTACAGCACAGGAACAGGCCCTTTGGCCCTCCAAGCCTGCACCGACCATGCTGCCCGACTTAACTAAAACCCCCTGCTCTTCCGGGGACCATATCCCTCTATCCCCACCCTATTCATGTACTTGTCAAGACGCCCCTTAAAAGTCACTACCGTATCCGCTTCCACTACCTCTCCCAGCAGCGAGTTCCAGGCACCCACTACTCTCTGTGTAAAAAATCTGCCTTGTACATCTCCTTTATACCTTGCCCCTAGCACCTTAAACCTAAGCCTCCTAGTAATTGACTCTTCCACCCTGGGATAAAGCTTCTGACTATCCACTCTGTCCATGCCTCTCATAATCTTCTATCAGGTTGCCCCTCAACCTCTGTCGCTCCAGTGAGAACAAACCAAGTTTCTCCAACCTCTCCTCATAGCTAATGCCCTCCATACCAGGTAACATCCTGGTAAATCTTTTCTGTACCCTCTCCAAAGCCTCCACATCCTTTTGGTAGTGTGGCAACCAGAATTGAACACTATATTCCAAGTGTGGCCTAACTAAGGTTCTATAAAGCTGCAACATGACTTGCCAATTTTTAAACTCGATACCCCGGCCGATGAAGGCAAGCATGCCGTGTGCCTTCTTGACTACCTTCTCCACCTGCATTGCCACTTTCAGTGACCTGTGTACCTGGACACCCAGATCCCTTTGCCTATCAATACTCTTAAGGGTTCTGCCATTTACTGTATATTTCCTATCTGTATTAGACCTTCCAAAATGCATTACCTCACATTTGTCCGGATTAAACTCCATCTGCCATCTCCCTGCCCAAGTCTCCAACTGATCTATATTCTGCTGTATTCTCTGATGGCCCTCATCACTATCCGCAAATCCACCAACCTTTGTGTCGTCCGCAAACTTACTAATCAATCCAGTTACATTTGCCTCCAAATCATTTATATATATTACAAACAGCAAAGGTCCCAGCACTGATCCCTGAGGAACACCACTTGTCACAGCCCTCCATTCAGAAACACACCCTTCCACTGCTACCCTCTGTTTTCTTTGACCGAGTAAGAGTTTTAACAACACCAGGTAAAAGTCCAACAGGTTTATTTGGTAGCAAATACCATTAGCTTTCGGAGCACTGCTCCTTCAAGCTAATGGTATTTGCTACCAAATAAACCTGTTGGACTTTAACCTGGTGTTGTTAAAACTCTTACTGTGTTTACCCCAGTCCAACGCTGGCATCTCCACATCACTTCTTTGACCGAGCCAGTTTTGTATCCACCTTGCCAGCTCACCTCTGATCCCATGTGACTTCACCTTCTGCACCAGTCTGCTATGAGGGACCTTGTCAAAGGCCTTACCGAAGTCCATGTAACCGGGCGGCACGGTAGCACAGTGGTTAGCACTGCTGCTTCACAGCTCCAGGGACCTGGGTGCAATTCACGGCTTGGGTCACTGTCTGTGTGGAGTTTGCACATTCTCCTCGTGTCTGCATGGGTTTCCTCCGGGTGCTCCGGTTTCCTCCCACAGTCCAAAAGATCTGCGGGTTAGGTTGATTGGCCATGCTAAATTGCCCCTTAGTGTCCTGAGATGCGTAGGTTAGAGGGACTAGCGGGTAAATATGTAGGGATATTGGGGTAGGGCCTGGGTGGGATTGTGGTCAGTGCAGACTTGATGGGCCAAATGGCCTCTTTCTGCACTGTAGGGTTTCTATGATATGATTTTATGATTCCACGTGGACAACATCCACTGCCCTACCCTCATCAATCGTCTTCGTCACTTCCTCGAAAAACTCGATCAAGTTCGTGAGACACGACCTCCCCTTCACAAAACCATGTTGCCTGTCACTAATATGTGCACTTATTTCCAAGTGGGAATAAATCCTGTCTCGAAGAATCCTCTCCAATAATTTCCCTACCACTGATGTAAGGCTCACCAGCCTGTAATTACCTGGATTATTCTTGCTACCCTTCTTAAACAAAGGAACAACATTGGCTATTCTCCAATCCTCTGGGACCTCCACTGACTTACCTGATGAAGGAGCAGCACTCTGAAAGCTAGTGGCTTGAGCTACCAAATAAACCTGTTGGACTTTAACCTAGTGTTGTGAGACTTCTTACTGTGTTTACCTCCACTGTAGCCAGTGAGGATACAAAGATTTCTCTCAAGGCCCCAGCAATTTCCTCCCTTGCCCCTCTCAGTATTCTGGGGTATATCCCATCAGGCCCTGGGGACTTGTCTACCTTAATGTTTCTCAAGAACCCCAATACCTCCTCCTTTTTGACCGCAACATGACTCAAAATATCTACACATCCTTTCCCAGACTCATCATCCATCAAGTCCTTCTCTTTGGTGAATACTGACGTAAAGTATTCATTTAATACCTCACACATTTCCTCTGGCTCCACGCAAAGATTCCCTCCCTTGTCCTTGGGTGTGCCAACCGTCTCCCTGACTACCCTCTTGTTCTTGATATATGTATAAAAAACCTTGGGATTTTCCTTAATCCTGCTGGCCATTGCTTTTTCATTACCCCTTTTAGCCCTTCTTACTCCTTGCTTAAGTTTCTTTCTACTTTCCTTGTATTCCACACTTGCTTCGTGTGTTCCCAGCCTCCGAGCTTTGACAAATGCTTCCTTTTTCTCTTTGGCTAGAAGAAGGTGGCTTAGTTTCATCTTTTCAAGGACAGTTACAGATGGTCAATAATTTTTGGCCTAGCCAGTGATGTTCGCAGTACATGAAAGAACAAGACAACTCATGGAAACTGGAGTGAAATCAGAAGCATAAGGACAGCTTGTGAAGGGACAAAGAGGGGAAAATGGCATAATGAATGGAAACAAGTAACATGTGTTCATGGAACAGAACAAATCCAGTCAAAAATATGAGTTCAATATTCAGTCATATGCATGGTATAAATAGAAAATCACACTGAGAAGCAATATGTTCAGATGGCTGTGGGGAGAGGTATTCTCAAATTGTGCTCTCCAGTTATTCCATAAAGAGCTCTGCTGTTGATACTTCTTATTTTCCCTGCAGAAATATTGGTGAAATCCTGAAAAAGAGTTAAATTTATGAAAGCATTCACAAGAACTTTCAATTATTTGCCAGTATTTTACAAGGACCGCTCTGATGCTGTTCCATCATTTGAAAATAATCAATCACTTTCATATGATGAACAGTTCTCATAGCTTGGGATAGTTTATTAGCCACGTGAGGCTCATGGAGAATAGAAAAACATTACGTATTGGAGCTATGGAGCTTTAACACTGCATAATCAGGCTTTGCAAAAGTCAAAATGCCTCACTATGCTTTTTTAAGACTTAATTGCAAATTCATTATTGGCTGCCTCATTCACAATACAAATACTGTCAAAAGTGCTTTGTACAGGCCCAATTATTAGACAAGATCGAGAAGCTGGGAAAATAAATCGTGATAAAAATATTAATACTATATATGCAGAAATTATACATGTTTTGTGGGTGATGAATCACGAGCAGTGGTTTTATAATACTGTCATTAGCTTACAGGTAGCTATTGCAAAACCACAACAGCAATTCCCACAAACAGATTTGCATTAGCAGCCTACAGGAATCTGCTGTGATGAGGAGAGAGTAGGCAATGCTTAACAACTACTACCCTCATTTAACCCACCGACATCTTATAGTCATTCCTTCCATTACATTCAGTTGCTTGAGTGAACAGGTTTGTCAACAATTTTGTTATTTGTATTGAATGCACAGACCATGAGAAATAATGGCCGCGATTCTCCCAAAAGCGCTGAATTAGCGGGAAAACTATTCTAGATCCCGACTGTTTTGTCAGTTCAGCTTCTCACCCAAATCTCCGCACTCCGTGCACTGCAGAGGTCCCGTCGTGAATATCATTAAAATCCGGCCCGGGGGGGGGGGGGGGGGGCCTATTCGTGCCGGAGTCTGACAGTTCTGGAACTCTGCGCATGCGCAGTGGCCCCGATCTGTCAGACTCCCGGTTTGCTGGCCAGCCCGGGACCCCCCACAGTGCTGCCTCTCCAGCCTCCCCCATAGCCCGATCGCAGACCCCACAACAATTCCCGAGCCAGCCCTGACACCCCACCCCCTGTCCCGGAGTGCCCCGATGTACAGCCCAGCCCCCAGCAGTGGCTATCCCCTCACCCTGGTAGATCCCCCCCCTCCCCCCCCCCCCACCCCCCCCTGCTGACCACCCCCGGGGTCAGACCCCCCCCCCCGGAGGCAGGCTCCCCCTCCCGGCAGACCATGTCCCCCCACACCCCCCCCCCCACCCCCTCCGGCCCACCCCAATCGCTGCCCTCCCTCCATTCCAGACCAATCCTGTCTGCAGAGTGGCAATGGGACCCCCTACTCCCATTGATTGCCCCTAGGCCCCGCCCCCTTGGCACTGCCCCATGCCTGATGGGCAGTGCCAAGGCATTCCCTGGGCATGCGCACTTTGCCCCTTGGGCAGTGCCAGGGGCATAGGTTGGCACTGCCAGGGTGCCCATGCCTAGGGGGCACCATCCCCCTGCCGCCCTGACTCCCCCGGGTCCTGGAAGGGGGGGAGGCTCGATTGCTCCCCCCTTCATTCCGGCAGGATCTCCTGCTAGTCCCCAAATGTGGGGAGTTAGTGTGAACCCCGCTGGAATGAAGTACTCCCGGTGGTGTGGGAGATTCAATCGGGACCGGTAAGTTCCCGATAATTATGTTGAAAACATATTTAAAATACACTTAAACCAGATTCAAATTACTTACCTGCCTTCCCGCCAGTTTTTAGCGTGGACTGACTGGCGACTGTTCGCCAGCTCTGGAAGATATGCATGCATTCCCGGCACATGCGCAATCCCGGAACAAGGCCGGAGACGCGTGCCTCCCACCCCACCGGGATTCGTCTGAAAAGTTGCAGGTCAGGATGGGAGAATTGTGGCCAATGAGTGGGATTCTCCCAAAAACATTCTAGTGCCGAATTCACGTAAAAACTGGTGTAAATCTCACTGTTTTTTTCAGTGGGATTTTCAAAATGAATCTCCCACGCTCTGTATTCTGCAGAATGCACTGGAGTGAATCACGCTAAAAATCAGTGGCTGGGGCCTATTCCTGCTGGAGAGGCCGGCAGCATAGCGCTGAGTGGGCCACTGTGCATGCACCGATCAGTCAGCACTGAGACTGGTGCATGCACGGCCGGCCTCCCGGGCATTGGCCAGCTCAATCGCTGACCAGCCCCGCGATCCCTCATTGTTGGCCCTCCGACCCCCTCATGGTCCGATCGCTGACCTCGAAAACATGTCCGGGGCCAGCCTTGATCACTTCCCTCCACAGCCCTGATCTCCCGATTTCCCCCCTCCCCCACAACGGCAGCCACAACGGCAGCTATGACCCACCCCTACCGGTAGCCCCAACCCTTCCTTGCAGTCCCAACACCCCCCGACAGACCGACACCCCCCCCACCCCAATTGCCAGCCTCAATCGCTGACCTCCCTCCCTCTGCTCACAATCCCGATGCAGAGTGGCAGCGGGACCCCCCCATATCCCCACCATGCCCCCACAGAAGCCCCACCCCCATTAGGCCCCACCCCCTTGGCACTGCCCAATGTCTGATGGCCAGTGCCAAGGTGCCTTCTGGGCATTGGCACTTTGCTCCTTGGGCAGTGGCGGGGGCCCAGGCTGGCCCGGACATGTCCAGGAGACCAGCAATCGGCCGAGGAGGGGGGGAGGGGGGGGGGGGTGTCGCATGGCAGGTGTAGCGGGGTTGCATGGCTGGCCAACGATTGAGCTGGCTGGCACTGCGGGTCCACTGCGCATGCATCGATCTTGGCGCTGCTGGCCTCTCCAGCGAGGATAGGCCCCGCCCACAGATTTTTATTTGTGAATCACGCTAGGGCACTCAGCAATGCGCAGAGTGTGGGAGATTCATTTTGAAACTCCTGCTTAAAAAACCAGCATGATGTACTCCAGTTTTTCTGTGAATTCGACATTTTGAAATTCTTTGGGAGATGCCTGTAAGTTTAGCACTCAGGGATTGATTAAACGCGACTTGCATAGAGCCGTATCTCGTCCCCACTCACTCACTTTCACATAAGGGGTGCAATTCTAAGCATTCCGGCAATGAGCTTGGAGCTGGGAAGGATTTAATCAGGAGGGAGGTTGGAGACTGTATACCAGCAGGAGAGATCATACCCAGAGAAGGTGGTAGTGGTGTCTGCGAATCTGGTATGATTCAGTGAGTCGGACTGTGTCAAGCTGTTGTTTAACTAGCCTATTGGGCATCTCTCCCAATGTGGGCACAAGCCCACAGACTCTAGTAACGAGGACTTTTCAGGGTCAACTCAGCTGCATGTGCTGTTGTCCTTTCTTGTGTCCAGATTAATGCCAGGTGGTCTGGTTTGTGTTTTTATATCTGTCAAAGTGATACCTGTACACCTCCAATTCTGGCCCCTTGAACATTCCAATTCTAATCAATTCACCAGTGGTTACCATGTCTAAGCCCTAAACTCTAGAGTTTCTTTCCTAAACCTCTCCGTCTCTCTTCCCTCCTTTCCGATGACTCTTAAAACCTATTTCATTGAGCAAATTTTGATTATCTGCCCTAATATCTCCTCATATTGCAATGTGTCATATTCTGTTTGATAATGTTCCTATGGAACTTCTCGGAATGTGAACTACATTAAAGGTGCTAGGTAAATTGAGTTGTTGTTGTTGCCACTGCTTGTTGCTGCTGATATCAGTAAAGATCTGTCAGGGTTCCTATTTTGGTGAAAGGGTGGAAACAGGTGCTAATTGGGTGTTGAGTTAATAAGGCATGCTTGTGTGTGTCAGGTTTTAGCGCACAGTTTTAGTTCTAATTGCCAATTAACATAATGTGATCTTGCTTGGAGGTGCTAAAGTGGATAAGTGCATTTAGGCACAGTTTTTGTAAAACAGTCTGCGTGGGCTCCATTCACCCCTTCCAGTGAAGGTGCGATTTTGTCTTTGGTGGGGATACATATGCAGCAGTATTTTTTTTATACTTTTCCAATTCAATCAAATCAAGTCCAATTCAGAGTCTTAACAAGTTGAGACATTTCCGATCCAAGCTGACAAGACAGGGCCTTCACACCTGTCTTGGGCCTGATCTACATGAGCCAAGCTGATTGGAGGAGGGGGAGATTTCCTCCTCCAAGGCTGGATCTCATTTGCATCTTAGCCAAAAGGCTGAGATGCCACTTTTAAAAATTGCTTCATATGAATATGAAGCTTAAATGCAACCTAATGACCTCGACCAAGCGCAGCATCCTATCCATACTACACTTGATCTTAGCCAAAAGGCATATGCAGCAGTATTACATCTCGCACTTATAGTTCCATTGATGTAAATTAAATTGAGTATTGGATGTGCCGTACTAGATTGCAAGTCTTAGGACTCCAATTTGCATCAAGTTAACAAGTTGAATTTTACCTTGATAGCCTCTTATATACAAGATAGTTCATGCCAACCAGAAAGCTGTCTGTGAAGAATGGTGTAGGTAAGTGCACCAAGTTTAGGGTTAGTTTGTGCATGCAATCAAATTAGTTGGTTTTGATTGGTTGGAAATTGGTTTCCTCCCACAGTCTGAAAGATATGCTGGGGTTAGATGCATTGGTCATGCCAAATTCTCCCTCAGTGTACCCAAACAGGCACCAGAGTGTGGCAAATAGGGGATTTTCTTAGTAACTTAATTGCAGTGTTAATGTAAGCTTACTTGCGACATTAATAAATACATTTTAAGTTTAAACTTTTATCTGGAAGGTCCTGCCTGTTTGGTCTCTCTGGTTTTTAATTTTTATCTTCTTTCCTGTACACTGAGCTGCCTAAGAAATGCCCATCTATCTTTTGTGGGGCTGCTCAGGCTCTCAAACTGCTGACCCTCTGATAAGACCAATAGCATCTACAACCCACCCACCATCCTTAATTGAACCTGGCCAATTACCAGCCCCATTCAGTGGCAACGAATGGGATCGACAACAGTGTGATCAAGTTGCACTTAATTGCCAATGACCGATTTATTGATGAAAATAGATAAATCCCCTGGTCCGGATGGGATTTATCCAAGGATTCTCTGGGAGGCAAGAGAAGTGATTGCAGAGCCTCTGGCTCTGATCTTCAGGTCGTCGTTGGCCTCTGGTATAGTACCAGAAGATTGGAGGTTAGCGAATGTTGTCCCATTGTTTAAGAAGGGGAACAGAGACTTCCCCGGGAATTATAGACCGGTGAGTCTCACTTCTGTTGTCGGCAAGATGTTGGAAAAAATTATAAGGGATAGGATTTATAGTTATTTGGAGAGTAATGAATTGATAGGTGATAGTCAGCATGGTTTTGTGGCAGGTAGGTCGTGCCTTACTAACCTTATTGAGTTTTTTGAGAAAGTGACCAAGGAGGTGGATGGGGGCAAGGCAGTGGACGTGGTATATATGGATTTTAGTAAGGCGTTTGATAAGGTTCACCATGGTAGGCTTCTGCAGAAAATGCAGATGTATGGGATTGGGGGTGATCTAGGAAATTGGATCAGGAATTGGCTAGCGGATAGGAAACAGAGGGTGGTGGTTGATAGTAAATATTCATCATGGAGTGCGGTTACAAGTGGTGTACCTCAGGGATCTGTTTTGGGGCCACTGCTGTTTGTAATATTTATTAATGATCTGGATGAGGGTATAGTTGGGTGGATTAGCAAATTTGCTGATGACACCAAAGTCGGTGGTGTGGTAGACAGTGAGGAAGGGTGTCGTAGTTTGCAGGAAGACTTAGACAGGTTGCAAAGTTGGGCCGAGAGGTGGCGGATGGAGTTTAATGCGGAGAAGTGTGAGGTAATTCACTTTGGTAGGAATAACAGATGTGTTGAGTATAGGGCTAACGGGAGGACTTTGAATAGTGTGGAGGAGCAGAGGGATCTAGGTGTATGTGTGCATAGATCCCTGAAAGTTGGGAATCAAGTAGATAAGGTTGTTAAGAAGGCATATGGTGTCTTGGCGTTTATTGGTAGGGGGATTGAATTTAGGAGTCGTAGCGTTATGTTGCAACTGTACACAACTCTGGTGCGGCCGCACTTGGAGTACTGTGTGCAGTTCTGGTCCCCACATTACAGGAAGGATGTGGAGGCTTTGGAGAGGGTGCAGAGGAGGTTTACCAGGATGTTGCCTGGTATGGAGGGGAGATCCTATGAGGAGAGGCTGAGGGATTTGGGATTGTTTTCGCTGGAAAGGCGGCGGCTAAGAGGGGATCTTATTGAAACATATAAGATGATTAGAGGTTTAGATAGGGTGGATAGTGATAGCCTTTTTCCTCTGATGGAGAAATCCAGCACGAGGGGGCATGGCTTTAAATTGAGGGGGGGTAGTTATAGAACCGATGTCAGGGGTAGGTTCTTTACCCAGAGGGTGGTGAGGGATTGGAATGCCCTGCCAGCATCAGTAGTAAATGCGCCTAGTTTGGGGGCGTTTAAGAGATCCGTAGATAGGTTCATGGACGAAAAGAAATTGGTTTAGGTTGGAGGGTCACAGTTTTTTTTTTTAACTGGTCGGTGCAACATCGTGGGCCGAAGGGCCTGTTCTGCGCTGTAATGTTCTATGTTCTATGTTCTTAAGTTAGTTTCTGCCTGGATCACTCAGCTCCAAACCTAACTACAGGCTTGATCCAGACATTGACAAAAAAAGCTGAATTCCAGAAGTGAGGTTAGAGAGAGACTACCCTGATAATAAATAAAGTGAAGTCAATGAGAATCAGGAAAACGTCTTCACCAGACAGACTCATGCCCAGGACAAAGGAAGGCGGCTATGGTTGGTAGAGGCCAATCATTTCAGGGCCAGGGCAATGCAGCAAGAGTCCCTCAGGGTAGTGTCCCAGGCTCAACTATCTTCAGTTGTTTCATCAATGACCTTCCCTCCATTGTAAGGTCAGAATTGTGTATTTTCACTGCTTATTACAAAGTGTATAATTCTGTTCACAGCTCCTCAGATGAAACAGTCCATGCCTGCATTCAACAAGACCTGGACTTTGTTCAAGCTTGGGCTTATAAGTGATAAGTAACATTCATGCCATACAAGTGACAGACAATGATCACCTCCAATAAGAAATATTCTAACCATCTCCTGTAATTGGATCCCCCACCATCAATCTCCTGGGATCACCATCGACCAAGACTGAAACTGGACTGATACATAAATACTTTAGCTACAAGACAAGTCAGAGGCTGAGTTTTTTGCAAAGAGTGACTCACCTCCTGACTCGCAAAGCCTGTCCATCATCTAAAGGCACAAGTCAGGAATGTGAAGGAATACTCTCCACTTGCCTGGATGATTGATACAATTGATATAGTGTCTTGGAAACAAATGGTCTTTATAGTTTGTGTGGATGGCAACCTCATGTTTTGTCATTGATGGAAGGCACCAGGTACTTGTTCATGTCAACTGCCACTGGTCCATTCCATACTTTTAAGAACGTGGCATGTTCTTTCCTCTCCTTTTCTGTCGTGATTCCCATTATGTGATGTGACACTGGTATATTCCCTGTACTGATTCATACAAAACCCTGCACACATCTTTGAATCACTTTAATTTATTTATGTCCCTTGCCTTATACGGTTCCTACTAGCAACCTGCATATTCTATGACTGGACAAACAAATGTTTAGTAAGCCAGAACACTGATATTTTTGTTGCAATGTCAAAGCTTCCTCCTCAGAAATCCAAGCTTTGGATGTTATCTGCTGAATGCGGAATCCGAAGATTGTTTTTAAAGATGAACCTCCAATTATGGTTGTGGATCTGCTTTTTGGAAAATCTGAATACAGAACTTAACGCAATCTGTTGGTAGATCGTTATTTGTTGGTAACACGTATTACAACTTTCATAGCATTGAATGCCATCTCCTGTCTGTCTCGCAAATCTTGCAATTTCAGAAGATTATCTTGAATTGATATGGACCAGAATTCTCCAGTCTCGGATTCTAGCCCCAATTACTGCAAGATTGTTAATTGTAAATTTAACACAGAGATCAGAACAGCTTATTCCTGTTTCTTATGTTCATAATTATATTGGCAACTGTCTAGAAAACATGTTATATTTTAATATAGCTTCTTAACTGTGCTGTTCAAACAACACAATTATGCAGTTTCCGGTTTGTCAGCCTGTATGGCAGAGAAAATCCATATGCTCTAATCTACTCTAATTTGCATCTATTTAATTAAAAATAATCTGATATAATTAAGTGTTATATAAAAATAATAACAGGGCATGTGACTTTAAAATTGAAATATCTCTGTGTTGACCCACCAGGCTCCACCCTCTAATCCCACTTTTCCTGAAAGCTACTCTTGGTTGTGACTGTCTGTGTGCAAATTTTAAATGAGCTCAATTAATAATATATTAAATACATTGTATCCAATGCATATTTCCTGTTTGTCAAACATCCTTCTTGTGCCATGCTTCTTCCGCTCAGTCTGGGGCACTGGTGTGGATGTTGCTGTATCTGCTCACAGTGGCAGGAAACTCCCAGGAAGCTCAATTCTCCCAACACTAGATGGCACTGTTACTCCTAGCCAGCTCACTCCTAGCTTGTTATTCACTGATGCTAAGTAACACTGGTAGTCTTTGCCTGGTTCTGATTCTTTTTAATTGACAAGAAAATTTTTAGCAAGCTTAAGATGTGCTTAAATGACATTTTTTGCTTATATTTCATCCTTTTATCTTAATGCTGGTTCCTATACAACAGGAAGCAGCATTTCTGTCGATCCTTTCTCTTCTGATGGCGTACTGGACTTGAGGCTTTTAGCTAGAGTGACTCCCCTCCCCTCCTGTCTGACCTCTCAAAGTCACTGGCATAGCTACTATGTTCACATCCGGGCTGTAACGCCTCTGTTCACCTACCTACTTCATTTAACACTTCTCATCTTTTCAGTCAGTGCATTTGCTGCCAACATTATGAGCTTTGGACTTCCCAGCTCAGACTATACATTGCCTCTCTTGCTGTCTTTCATTCCCCTGCCAGTTGTAATAAGAATCAAGATTTTCTGTTCCCATGTCAAGCCTTAGGCTTCTCACCTCAGGCCACTGGTCCAATTATCAGAAAGCAAAAGGCACTTGTGCTGCCACTGTGTCAGCCAGGGACATTTGCCTGTCTTTTTAAGTCCTTTTAGTTGCCAGTATCCTAACCAGAACCAGCGATGTCAACAACCACTATAAACATCAGAAAGTGAAGTGGAACATAGAAATGCTGTGGCTATTGCACCAAGAGCAGGTCAAAGACTAGGAATCCTGTGACGAGTAACTCACCTCCTGACTTACTAAATCCTGTCCATCATCAACAAGGCACAAGTCAGGAGTGTGACTGAAAACTCTTCACTCGCCTGGATGAGTGAAGCTCCAGCAGAAAAGCTCAACACCATCCAGGTCAAACAAACTTACATGATTGACCCTCTATCCACCAACTTAAACATGAACTCCCATCACCACCGACACACAATGGTAGCAGTTCATACCATACACAAAGATGCACTGCAGAAACTCACCAATGCTCCTTCAAATCATACCCTTTATCACCAAGAAGGACAAAGGCAGTGGATGTATGGGATACCATCACCTCCAAGCTCCCCTCCAAGTCACATGCCATTCTGGCTTGGAATATGGCCATTCCTTCACTGTCGCTGGGAGGCTGTGGTGGAAGAGGTGTAAAGGAAGGAGATTACTTTTATTCTCAGGGGAACAGGAGGTCCAGAGATGGTCAGTCAAAGGGTAGTGGGAGCAGTTAGCCATGGAGTTGAGGTATAACACAGACAACCCAGACTCAGTTTTACAAGAAATTTAATGAGTGGTCAGGATGAGTGAATGTATCTTAAAACATCATGGCTGGGATTCTCCCAAACAAAACCAAGCGCCCAATTGGTGGGAAAATGGGAGTATTCCCATCTCATTGAGCCATAGAGGTTTACAGCATGGAAACAGGCCCTTCGGCCCAACTTGTCCATGCTGCCCTATTTTTTAACAACTAAGCTAGTCCCAGTTGACATGCTTGGCCCATATCCCTTGATAGTCATCTTACTCATGTAACTGTCTGAATGCTTTTTAAAAGACAAAATTGTACCCGCCTCTACTACTACCTCTGGCAGCTTGTTCCAGATACTCACCACCCTCTGTGTGAAAAAATTGCCCCTCTGGACCCTTTTGTATCTCTCCCTCTCACCTTAAACATATGCCCTCTAGTTTTACGCTCCCCTACCTTTGGGAAAAGATATTGACTATCTGCTGATCTATGCCCCTCATTATTTTACAGACCTCTATAAGATCACCCATGAGCCTTTTACGCCCTAGAGAAAAAAACTCTGACCCCTCCGCAACTCTGATGGTCAGCCCTGACCCCCCCCACCTTGATGAACAGACCTGATACCCCCCTCCCCATGGCCGGCCACACTCGCCTCCTCCTTCCCTCCCCCATCGATCCCAATTGCAGAGTGACAGCAAGTCTCCCCTCCACCAATCGCCCCACCAATAGGCCCATCCAAATATGCCCCGCCCACTCTTGCCCCATCCCCTTATAACTCTCCTTATAACTCAAACCATCAAGTCCCGGTAGCATCCTAGTAAGTCTTTTCTGCACTCTTTCTAGTTTAAATATATCCTTTTTATAATAGGGCGACCAGAACTGTACACAGTATTCCAAGTATGGCCTTACCAATATCTTGTACAACTTCAACTCCTGTATTCAATGTTCTGACCAATGAAACCAATCATGCCAAATGCCTTCTTCACCACTCTGTCCACTTGTGACTCCACTTTCAAGGAGCTATGAACATGTACCCCTAGATCTCTTAGTTCTGTAACTCTCCCCAACGCCCTACCATTAACTGAGTAAGTCCTGCCCTGGTTCAATCGACCAAAATGCATCACCTCGTAATTATCTAAACTAAACTCTATCTGCCATTCGTCAGCCCACTGGTCCAACTGATCAAGATCCCGTTGCAATCCAAGATAACTTTCTTCACTGTCCACTATGCCACCAATCTTGGTCTCGTTTTTGGGATACTTACCAGAACAAATCTATGACACTCTGAGCATTGCAGAGTGCCTCAGCATGATTCGCTCTGGTGTGTAGGGGGTGGGGCCTATTTGCACCCAGCAGCATAATGCTGAGCGGGCTACTGCGCGTGTGCCGAACTCTCACTGACCGATTGGCGCATGCACACTGACCCCCATCGCTGGCCTGCTTCTGATCCCCAAAGGATCTTGCACAACTAGATCGCTGGCCTCCCCTGCAACCCACTTGATCACTGGCCTTCCAGACACTCCCCATCCCCCAACCACTGGCCTACTGGACCTCTCCCGGCCAGCCCTGATTTTCTACCCTCCCTACCCACCCCCAGCCAGTCCCAATCTCCTGCCCCCCCATCCAGCCCTGAACTCCTCACAACCCTGATGGTCAGCCCTGACCCCCCTCACCCTGATGAACAGGCCTGATACCCCCCTCCCCATGACCAGCCCCACTCGCCTCCTCCTTCCCTCTCCCCCCGATCCCAATTGCAGAGTGGCAGCGAGTCTCCCCTCCGCCATTCGCCCCACCAATAGGCCCATCCCAATATGCCCTGCCCCCTCTTGCCCCATCCCCTTGACACTGCCTGGTGCCCAGTGGGCAGTGCTAAGGTGCCCAGTGGGTAGTGCCAGCTTTCCCTTTGGGCAGTGCCCAGCACAGAGCTGATTGCACTAAAAAAAAAGTACTTGGGAGACTCACAACTGGTGTAATGCTCGAACAGCACAGCGGGCCGGGAGAATCCTGCCCCACATCCCACCAACTGCACCACAAATTCAGACACTCCTCGATTCGTCCTCCATCATTCATCTATCAGCAGTCAGGGCTGTATCTAACATTCTATGCTTCACCTCACCCTCATACTCAGTACAGCTGTATGCCTCACATCCACACTGCCAGCAAATCAAACATGACAGTAACATCATTCAAACACATTGCACAACACTTATCTATACATATCCCTCTATCTTGCAGAGAAGTTGGCACACAACCAGAAGAGGGGCACAGGCTTGCCTGTATGTTGGTTTTTCTAATCCCTGTGAATGAGACATTGTTCAAACAACCTGCGAGCCTCTTACCAGCAGGTAGATTAATCAGTTGAAAATGGTGGTACCCTCATATTTAAACTTTCATCTCATATTCATCCATACCTATCCCACAACCGCTTCTGAATTACAGGCTGGAGATGGTGCACGAATGCCTCTCTTACTCTCATTCCCTCACCACAAACTTACTCTTGTGTCTTTCTCCTTTCAGTGACCCAAGATGTGCAGAATTGCCAAGTAGTAGAGGAACACTTAGGAGAGAGTGGTAATGAAGCAATACCATGATTTGATATCATGCTTGCAGCTGCCAATTCAGATATTGTCTGGTTAGTAGGACAGAGAACAGATTAGTGACAGAGTCAGACATGGTGAAGCATTGGTCATGAATAGACAGCAGCCAGGGTAGGGCAATGATAGTGCAGGGGGTTGGGAAGATATATTCTGTTGAGAAAGAAAGACTCTTTGAGAGGGATGCACCATCTGTGACTAACTAGGGAAGTTAAGGATAGGATCAAATTGAAAGGAATGGCCTATAATGCTATGACGATTAGTCATAAGCCAGAAGATTGAGAACATTTTATAAACCAGTGAAGTCTGGCTAAGAAAAAGAAAAATTAGAATCTGAGAGTAAACTCACAAGGAATATAAAAGCAGGCAGTAAATAAAAAGGAAGAGGGTTTGAGGTAGTGGTGGGGGAACATTTTAGTGATAGCGACTACAACATGGTACAATTTAAGCTTGTTATAGGCAAAGACGTGTCTGCGTCCAAAGATCTGCGGGTTAGGTGGATTGGCCATGCTAAATTGTCCCTTAGTGTCAGGGTCACTAGCTGGGGTAAATACATGGGGTTATGGGTATAGGGTCTGGGTGGGATTGTGGTTTGTGCAGACTCGATGGGCCAAATGGCCTCCTTCTGCACTGTAGGATTCTAAGAGCAGTGGGGGCCATTCAAAAAGGAATTGGGGAGGGTACAAACCCAGAATGTTCCGTCTAGGGTGATAGGGAGGAGTAACAAGCCCAGAGAACCATGGATGACCAGGGATATTCAGGATACAATGAAAAGGAAAAGAAAGGCTTTTAGCAGGTACAAGAGGAGCAAATCTGCGGAGGCATTAGTGGAGTACAGAAAGTGTAGTGTGGGGCTTAAGATGGCAATTAGGAAGCAAAGAGGAAATATGAGAAAACTCTGGCTGGGAAAATCCCAAGATATTCTATTAGTATATTAATGGGAAGAAGACTGGAAACTCAAGTTGATGACCACGGGCCCTGAAACATCAGCCAATGCTCAAAAACCAAGGAACAGCCTGTCCCAGCCTTATAGAGTGGGTATTACTGGTATTTTCAGACAAACAGTTCAAATATAGTGATAGGGGCCTGTGGATAGGGTGTAGCGAATCCTCAGAAGAGTGTATTAGAAGTAGATAGCCAGGGTAGATTTGAGACTGTTTACTTAGAGATTTAAGACTGTTTTCTGAAGAGTCCTGTGAAAAGATTGAATATTGTTTTTCCTTAATAAAGGAAAGTTGTCAATAAAGTTGTGTTGGACCTTCACCGGACTCTTGTCCCCGTTGTCTATCTCACCAGTTAATGCACCTGAGTTATAAAGGGTCAAAGGAGCAAACTGGTCAAGGTTAGTCAGGGTACATTTATCCAGCTTTTCTTTTACTCACTGTTGAGGAGTATTGGTGAGTTCCTGCAGTGCACCTTGAAGATGGCACACTCTTCTGCAACTGTGTGCCAGTGGTGGGGGGAGTGAATATTTGTGGATGGGGTGCCCATCAAACGGGTTGCTTTGCCCTGGATGGTTTTGAATTTGTTGAGTGTTATTGGAGCTGCACGCAGTCAGGCAAGCGGAGAGCGTGTGAAGGGAATGACCCAAGAGAAATGGATTGGGCAGAACTGGAGAATGGGCAGAAGTCACTCCCTGGCAGACTCCAACCCATTGTGAGGAATCCCAGCAACAACATGTTCTTACAACAACTCTCTCTCAGTTTTTATTAACACAGGTGTCAATCCTGTTCATAATTCCTGTTCACTATATTATTGTTGCATTTCATCATCAAAACGATAATGGTGGTATGTATAAACCTGGACTCCACAGCCTCTTAAACTACAAGCAATTTAAAATGCCTTGCAGATTTTTTTCAACCGATCAGTATGCAATTAGTGCTGTGTTCTGTGCGCCTAAACTTATACATGCATGTTTACTCAACAGCATTAAACCTCAATACTTTTTAAATACTCCATTGAATCTAATTTCAGTGAAACCAGTTCAACCTTAATCTTTTCTTATTTACTCTTCCACATCACAGCATATAAGTATTTTGGGGACTTGTGAAAAGTAATTAACCAAAGCAGGGAAGCAGAACGGGAAACTGTATAAGAGGAGTCAAAATTGAATGTCATGGTGGGAGATTTGTGTTAAGCATTTATAGCACAACCATAGGATGAAAGGTGCTGGACTATGTTCAATCAAGGAAAGCAGTGGTATTGTTGCTGCATGAGTAATCCCGAGTCACAGGGTAATGCCCTGGGGATCCGGATTCAAATCCCATCAAGACAGATGGTAGAATTTAAGTTTAATAAAACATGTGGAATTAAAAGTCTAATGATGACCATGAAACCATTGTTGATTGTTGTAAAGAACTGATTTACTAAATTCCTTTAGGGAAGGAAACCTGTTGTCCTTACCTGGCCTGACCGAAATACGACTCCAGAGTCACAGCAATGTGGTTGACTATAAAATGCCCTCTGAAATGACTGAGCAAGCCACTCAATTGTATCCAATCACTGCAAAGAAAACACAAAGGAATGAAACTGGACAGACCACCCAGCATCGACCTAGGCACCAGATTAACAAACAATAACAAATCCAGCCCTGTCAACCCTACAAAGTAAGAAGTCTCACAACACCAGGTTAAAGTCCAACAGGTTTATTTGGTAGCACAAGTCTTAAAGGTACAGACAATATGAGTGGAGAGAGGGTTAAGCACAGGTTAAAGAGATGTGTATTGTCTCCAGCCAGGACAGTTAGTGAGATTTTGCAAGCCCCAGGCAAGTCGTGAGGGTTACAGATAGTGTGACATGAACCCAAGATCCCGGTTGAGGCCGTCCTCATGTGCGCGGAACTTGGCTGTCAGTCTTTGCTCAGTCTTTAAGACTTGATTACCTGTAAAGACTCGCATTCCAATCATTATTTTGTAAATTGAATTTGTGTCTTTATATGCCCTGTTTGTGAACAGAACTCCCACTTACCTGATGAAGGGGCAGTGCTCCAAAAGCTAGTGGCTTGTGCTACCAAATAAACCTGGTGTTGTGAGACTTCTTACTGTGTTTACCCCAGTCCAACGCCAGCATCTCCACATCATGGCAACCCGACAAAATTCATCTTAATAATATCTGGCGGCTTGTGCCAAAATTGGGAGAGCGTTCTCCCTTCGACTGACATAGTCATACTCACAGAATCATACCTTATGGACAATGTCCTAGATACCACATCACCATTCCTGGGAATGTCCTGTCCCATTGCAGGACACACATGACAGAGATAGCAGTACAGTGGTATACAGTCGGAAGGGAGTTGCCCTGGGAGTCCTCAACATTGACTTGGTCAAATATGGGCAAGGAAATCTGCTGGTTACCAAGTACCGTCCCCCCTCAGCTGAATAAACAATACTCCTCCATGTAGAACATTACTTGGAGGAAGGACTGAAGCTGGCAAGGGCACAGAATGTACTCTGGGTCTTCAATGTCCATCACCAAGGGTAGCTTGTAGTACCACCACAGACCAAGCTGGTCAGGTCCTAAAGGACGTAACTGCTAGACTGGAACTGCGGCAGGTGATGAGAGAACCAACATACAAGAGGGAAGAACATACTTCATCTCATTCTCACTAACCTGCCTGCCACAGATGCATCTGTAAGGAGTCTAACGACACCAGGTTAAAGTCCAACAGGTTTATTTGGTAGCAAACGCGTTTGCTACCAAATAAACCTGTTGGACTTTAACCTGGTGTTGTTAGACTCCTTACTGTGTTTACCCCAGTCCAACGCCGGCATTTCCACATCACAGATGCATCTGTCCATGGCAGCACTGATAGGAGTGACCACAGTCCAAAGTCCAGTCTTCATATTGAGGATACCCTCCCTCGTGTTGTGTGGCACTACCACCACGCTAAATGGGATAGACTTCAAACAGACCTAGCAACTCAAGACTGGGCACCTGTGAGATGCTGTGGGCTATCAGCAGCAACAGAATTTTACTGAACCATAATCTGTAGCCTCATGGCTTAGCATATCCCGTACTCTACCATTAACACCAAGCTAGAGGATCAACCCTAATTTAATGAAGAATGTAGGAGTGCATAACAGGAGCAGCACCAGTCATACCTAAAGATGAGATGTCAACACAGGACTACTTGCTTGCCAAACAGCATAAACAACAAGTAATAGAACTGAGCACCTGCACAATCCACGAAGCAGATCCAAGCTTTGCAGTCCTGCCACATCCAGTCATGAATGGTAGTGGACAATAAAACAACCCACTGGAGGAGGAGGTTACACAAATATCTCTGCCCTCAGTGATAGAGGAGCCCAGCACTTCAGTGTAAAAGGTAAGGCTGAAGCATTTGCAGCAGTCCTGGAACCTTGTATTTGGTTTAGTCATACGCCCAGATTGTGCTGGAGATGCCTTCAGGTTGGTGTCCTCAGTGTGGATGGCATCAGGTGTCCTTGTGGTGTACCCGGTGGCTGCCTGCTTGCTGTGTTGGGCTCTAGAGAAGCCTACATTTCCGGATTGTGGACTGGATTCCTGGGGTACTGTGTTGGCTGATGGTGCTGGTTCAGATAACTGCAGTAGGTGACGTCAAGTTTGTACATAATAGGCACTATCCAAGGGAACCATGTCGCCGTTTGGCACTGGGGCACAGCTGTGTACCGCTGTCAGTTTGTTGTGGCCACGTACGACCTGGATCCTGACTGTTTGACCAGGTGCTAAAGGCCAGAGTCCGGGGTCATTTTGATCATGATACCTCTTTCCCTGAGTCGGCACTCAGGTAGGTGCTTGGCTGAACCCATTCCATCAGACAATTTAACTGTGGGCGTGGGGGCTACTCATAATGTGCTCAAAGTGTGTGCAATGTTTCTACACTCCCTGGAGACAAACTGGCAAGTGTTGTTGGTCATTATCCTCCAAGGGATGTCATGTATGACAAAGTGACTCTTGAGCTTGATTATGACTGTATTACTCCTCATGTCGGGCGATTTCAAACCACCCGGAATGTGAGTGGATGCTGTTTACCATCCCATTCAAAGATGTCAGCTGCTGTGAGCACCATGGGAGGTCCAGGAACTCATGTAGGTGCAGTAGCTTTTAAGCTTAATGTGGTTGGAGTGTGTTGCGTGGTGCATGCCTGGATATTTCCATCCCTATGTCCACATACATGGAGGGCTAGTATAGCCATTCCTTTACCCTGTATCTAGTTGCTTCCAGCCCAGCGTCCCCTTGGTAGACTTGCTGGGTATAGTACCTCTGCAAAGAGGTGAGTTTGACGAATCGCTGGCCACGCAGTATCAGTTTCTCTTGTTTATTTAGTTCATCGCTCATGGAGAAGATTGTGTGGAGCATGTGGAGAAGCTCTCTTGAGGACTCGGCCTATCCTTTGATGATGACAATAAGGAGCTGCCTACGTGTGAGATCCGCTTGTAGGGCATTCTTAAGTTCCTCGACTCAACAAGAGTAAAGCATCTCTATTGTCATGATGTCAATGTTGAATGGTGTAAGCAAGGTGTAGCTCCTTATTGTGCTTATAGATGACACTGAGGTTATGGTGCTGCAGCTTGAACATCATGTGCTGCAGACACAGTGCGAAGAGGCTTTTTCAGAATAGTCATGAGTGACTGGTGATCAGTTTCAACAGTTATGGCACGAATATGTATGAAGTCATGAAATTTCTGACAAGTGAAGATGAGGGCAAGGAGCTCCTTCTCGATCTGAACATAAGGGGCCCATACTGAGCATGATCGCTGGCCAGCCTGGGACCCCCACCGCACTGCTGCTCCTCGTGACAACCCCATGCCCGATTACAACCTGATCATGGCCCGCACAAGAATTCCCGGGCCAGCCTCAACACCTACCCGTCCTGGAATACCGCAATCTCCAGCACCCCTCCCCCCCCCCAACAGCGACGATCTCCCCCCACCCGCCTCAAACCCCCCCCGCCCCCCCCCCCCGCAGCAGACCTCCCCCCCCCCCCCCATTGACCCACACCCCTGCCCCGGGAGGTAGACCGCCCCCCCCCCCCCCACCCACCCCCCCCCCCCCCCAGCAGACCACCACTGCCCCTCCACTCCCCCCAGCCTGCCCGATCGTTGGCCTTCCTCAAGCCCTGACTGATCCAGCAGGACCCCCCCATCCCCACTGATCGCCCCCAGGCCCCGCCCACAATAGGCCCCCTCTTGGCACTGCCCGATGCCCGATGGGCAGTGTCAAGGTGTCCCCTGGGCATGGTCACTTTGCTCCTTGGGCAGTGCCAGGGGCACAGGCTAGCACTGCCAGGATGTCCACATCTAGAGGGGCCCTGGTTGCCCCCGCTTCACTCCAGCAGAGTCTCTCGCTCGTTCCCCACAAATGGGGAAATACTCCTGGCCGGGCGAAGATGCTATCAGGTCCAGAAAATTCAGTCCTGGGCCCGATAATTACGTTTAAAATAGATTTAAATCACTTACCTTGTCTTCCCGCTGGTTTCCAGTACGGTCCCGACTGCGCCTGCCCTCCAGCTGTGGGAGACGCGACACGCGCATCTCCCAACCCGACACGCCAAAAATCGTACACATTGAGATGGGAGAATCAGGCCCAATGAGTTTCAGTGGCTGTGAGGGCTCTTGATGCAAAAGCAATTGGTTTGCCATTCTGGATGCAGACTGCATCAAGTCCGTGCTGGAAGGTGTCTGCTGATAGGAGTATGGATCCTCAAACATCCAAGTACATAAGAACATAAGAAATAGGAGCAGGAGTAGGCCATCTAGCCCCTCGAGCCTGCCCCGCCATTCAATAAGATCATGGCTGATCTGAAGTGGATCAGTTCCACTTACCCGCCTGATCCCTATAACCCCTAATTCCCTTACCGATCAGGAATCCATCTATCCGTGATTTAAACATATTCAACGAGGTAGCCTCCACCACTTCAGTGGGCAGAGAATTCCAGAGATTCACCCCCTCTGAGAGAAGAAGTTCCTCCTCAACTCTGTCCTAAACTGACCCCCCCTTTATTTTGAGACTGTGCCCTCTAGTTCTAGCTTCCTTTCTAAGTGGAAAGAATCTCTCGAGCCTGCCCCTCAGCCTTCTAAATTCCAACGAGTACAAACCCAATCTGCAGCACTGGAGGAGCTGAGAGTGTCTGTTTGAGCTGGTTAAACACAGCGGTATGGTACTCCTGTCAACACCAGTCATCATCTTAGTGGAGGAGTTGACAAAGCAGTCCGGTGACCTCATTGTAGTAAGGAATGAACTTGGAAAGATAATTCATTATACCAAGGAAACATTGCAAGATGTGCTTGTCCTTGGGAATGGACATCTGTCATATATCTGTTGTCATGTCTGGAACTGGCTTCACGCCATCGGCTGTGAGTAAGTGATCCACATAGGGAACCTAGTTGTAAGTGTGTCCCATTGGGGAGTCTTGTACTCAGCCGAACCCAGCTAACACAAAGACTTTGCAAAAGACAGTATGCAGTTAAAGACATTCTTTATTTGACCAACACGTATTGGGAGAGTGATGGTCAGAGGATTCTAACCTTTCTCTGATGTTACATCACATGAACGCACAGATATACATTTCTTAAGATTTGTTCTTCCCATCCCACCTGTCATCCAAACTGGATGGTCCAATTACATTAATGCACTTTATTTACTTCGGCCAATAGCATTCTACCCTCCAGCAGAATTAGGATTTCATTGGTCAACCAAACCCATAGACTCTTTTCTCCTATTGTCTAGTAACTTTCCCTACGCAAATCTGGTAGGTTCCAGGATCGCTCCTAACACCTGCAGTACTGAGAACAACAAGCAAGTCATCTTCCCTATCTGTTTCCCTGTCCCCTTATCAGTCGAGCAGACATTGCAGCTATTCATTACAGCTGGAAGCTGAATCCTTCTATTCATTTCAAAAACCTTGGTGCGACAGCTGCCTAGCCTGCCCCTGATGGTAGGGTATACTACTGTACGCTTCATTGTTCCAAAATAATGCACTTGTCTAATTAAATCTATTTCCCATTATGCCGAGGAGTAAACTGCTTGCTGGCCAAAGCTCACAAGAAAATACAAAAATACAGTTTAAATCTATAATACTTGTTCAAAAATGATTATATATGTGCTTATACAGACAATACCTTCATAGAACAGTACAGCACAGAACAGGCCCTGCGGCCCACGATGTTGTGCCGAGCTTTATCTGAAACCAAGATCAAGCTATCCCACTCCCTATCATCCTGGTGTGCTCCATGTGCCTATACAATAACCGCTTGTCTGACTCCACTATCACTGCAGGCAGTCCATTCCACACCCCAACCACTCTCTGCATAAAGAACCTACCTCTGATATCCTTCCTATATCTCCCACCATGAACCCTATAGTTATGCCCCCTTGTAATAGCTCCATCCACCCGAGGAAATAGTCTTTGAACGTTCACTCTATCTATCCCCTTCATCATTTTATAAACCTCTATTAAGTCTCCCCTCAGCCTCCTCCGCTCCAGAGTGAACAGCCCTAGCTCCCTCAACCTTTCCTCATAAGACCTACCCTCCAAACCAGGCAGCATCCTGGTAAATCTCCTCTGCACTCTTTCCAGCGCTTCCACATCCTTCTTATAGTGAGGTGACCGGAACTGCACACAATATTCCAAATATGGTCTCACCAAGGTCCTGCACAGTTGCAGCATAACCCCACGACTCTTAAACTCCAACCCCCAGTTAATAAAAGCTAACACACTATAGGCCTTCTTCACAGCTCTATCCACTTGAATGGCAACCTTTAGAGATCTGTGGATATGGACCCCAAGATCTCTCTGTTCCTCCACAGTCTTCAGAACCCTACCTTTGACACTGTAATCCACATTTAAATTAGTCCTACCAAAATGAATCACCTCACATTTATCAGGGTTAAACTCCATTTGCCATTTTTCAGCCCAGCTTTGCATCCTATCTATGTCTCTTTGCAGCCTACAACAGCCCTCCACCTCATCCACTACTCTTGGTGTCATCAGCAAATTTACTGATCCACCCTTCAGCCCCCTCCGCTAAGTCATTAATAAAAATCACAAAGAGCAGAGGACCAAGCACTGATCCCTGTGGCACTCCGCTAGCAACCTGCCTCCAATCCGAAAATTTTCCATCCACCACCACCCTCTGTCTTCGATCAGATAGCCAGTTACCTATCCAATCGGCCAACTTTCCCTCTATCCCACACCTCCTCACTTTCATCATAAGCCGACCATGGGGGACCTTATCAAACGCCTTACTAAAATCCATGTATATGACATCAACTGCCCTACCTTCATCAACACACTTAGTTACCTCCTCAAAAAATTCTATCAAATTTGTGAGGCACGACTTGCCCTTCACGAATCCGTGCTGACTATCCCGGATTAATCCGCATCTTTCTAAATGGTCGTAAATCCCATCCCTAAGGACCTTTTCCATCAATTTACCAACCACCGAAGTAAGACTAACCGGTCTATAATTACCAGGGTCATTTCTATTCCCTTTCTTAAACAGAGGAACAACATTTGCCACTCTCTTCATATAGCATATAAGTGAGGCACACTGTGATACCTTTAATATGTATATAAGGCACACTTGTGGTCTCTATTTTAAATTAATCTACTTTGTTTTAATTGTCTCAAAACAGGGGTTTCTGTTTCCCCGGCTACAACCCTGAATCTGCATTCAGCAGGGTTTAGTTTTAACTGTATAATCCTGACTCTGTTGAGGACTAAACAAAGACCTGCATTATGTTCTTGCACAGTACAACCCCAACCCAGGATGTCATTGACAATGATTTTGCAGGGTTATCCTGTAAGCAGCTACTCCATTCACTGCCAGTGGAGATCCCATAGGGCATGTGGAGGAAACGATATTTGCCCACTTGAGATAGAAATGTAGTGGATTTTGAGGATTCTTCATCCAGCGGGATTTACCGCACTTCACAACCAAGATGCTGAAAATCTTGGCATTGGTCATGTCAGCTATAACCTGCTCCACTTACTCAAGGGCAACTAGAGATGGTGTGGTAAACCACTGTTAGCTTATTACCTGTGTATGTGACATGCCTGGACACATCCCTGCCGGCCCTACCCGAGACTCCTCCCCCCCCGGTCCAGGTATAAAGGCGACTGCTCCCCACCCCCCTGCCTCAGTCTGGACCAGTTCATCGGCATGGGTGTGCTCCAAGTCTTTTGCGAATAAAAGCCTATTTGTCCTTGCATACAAACTAGTCTTTGCTCAATTGATGGTGCATCAGATGGGCAATAAATGCTGGCCAGCAAAACACACATCCCATAAATGATTTTTTAAAAATCTAAACTTTCCATTTATTGACCTACACATAAAGATCTTTAGTTGTTGCAACAGATGAAAATTGCACAGCACAGAGTTTTTGACTTGGTGACATTCCCATCACAAGTATTTCAGGGTAGAACCTTTGACTGTTGATATAGGCTTGCTAACTTTTGTTTTTAGGGTCAGACTATGGGCTTGATCTTTCCAAACAAATTCTAAGTGTTGAATGGGCAAAAAAGCAAGTTTTTTGCGTCGGGTTTTTTGACAAGCCACAGACTGCAATTTTTCGACACTTAGTGTAATGAAAAAGCCATCAGGCGATTCTGGCTGGAAAGGATCTTCCGGGTGCGTGACTCACCCAAAGTAGCTGCTGTATGCCGTTAACAAAGCACAGCTGCATATAAGAGCTAACGATGGACAGTCACATCAGGAACATGGTGCCAAGAAGTGCCCCAAGATTCCCTGAGGAAGAGCTGGGCAGTCTACTGGATGTTGTAGAGAGGTGGACAATATTCTTCCCCCCCAGGTGGGTGATGACCCAGGGGTCGTGCACTGGCATGGAGGACCAGCAACCAGTGCTGCAAGAAGTTGAATGACCTCCTGTGGTCAGGAAGGGTGAGTGTCCATCCTGTCGTGACATCAGTCCCGTCTCCCACGCCTGCATTGTCGAGCCCCGAGGCTTTCAAGCACCTGACGCCAAGCACCTTCCTCCAACCTCTCTGGCAACCCCCGTCTCAACCCCCTGTCTGCCGAGGCACAGCCTAGACAGACTTCACCCAACTGACGCCACCCCTGACAACCCAACACCCCATGCCCTTCCAGCCATCTGGCTTTCAATCCCCCCCTTCTGTTCCCACAGGAGAAGAGGGAAAAATAACAGGAAGGAGGGGGAGAAAACCGGACGTGGGTCCCTGAGCTGCGCCTCCTCATTCCCTTTAAGGAACACACACTGGGGTTGGCGGAGGAGGGTGAAGAATGACAGCCAGGTCAGAGAGCGACCAGGAAGTGAGCATCTGCCAATCCTTCATTCATATGGCATATCTCAAGTAAGTGGCACGATGCCCAGACACATGTCCCACCCTTGCACTGCACCTTGTGTCCTTTGTTGCAGGAAACGACCGCCCCCCACACCCTCCGTTGTCCCCGCTGCTCCCACTGAGATGCCCCACAACAGCTCAGAGGAAAACTCGGAGGCCCTAAGGAATCCTCCGAGGCCAGCACCATTCATTTGACACAGACTACCACCATACAATCCACCAGCTCAGATACTGTCACTGTGGTGGGACAAGTTAGTGGTGAGGTTTCTGGATCACTTACTGATGCACAAGACACAGCCATAGATGCACATTGGGTGGAGGTGGAACATCTGAGGCCTCAGGCATGTGGAGGTCTCTGGAGGCAGTTGGGAATCAGATGGGCTCCAGTCAGATGCCAGGCCGCTGGGATCGGTCATCCCAAAGCTGCTGGAGCTGCATCAACATAGCTGAAGGAGGGGCTGTCTGCAACCATGCAGCAACTGCAAGGCTGTTTAGAGGAGTCCAACAGACTTCTGTTGCAGGAGGTGGTGTTGGCATAGTGTGGACCCAGGCCAACACTGCCAGGGTGGCATCTGCCTGGGTCAGGAAATGGTCCCCATGGCTGACAGGGTGCAGGTCATCCTGGAGACAGAGCGGGCCAGGGTCAAGAGTGTCAGAGGCATTCTGGAGTCACATCAGGCTATGGCTGCGGGCCTCGAGAGCTTGGCCCAGTCTCACGGGGCTAACGCTGAGGGGCTCCAAAGCTTGGCCTGGTTGCAGAGTGCTGTCATTGAGGGGCTCAAGAGTTTGGCTTAGTCTCAGAGAGCCATCGCTGAGGGTTCAAATACCATGGGGCAGACGCAATTGGGCCTCCAGTACTGGTTGAACCAGGTGACACCGAGACTTCTGGAGCTCTGCGTTAGAACCAGTTACAACGAGTGATTGGGGTACTTTCATTCTACCTATCATGAAACCAGATGGTTTAGTTCATATTTGTGGTGATTTTAAAACATCTATAAATCTAGTGTTGTGTGCTGATCGATATTCACTTCCTTTAATTGAGGATTTGTTTGCTGGTGTAGTGGGGGATTTCGATGGTGGCCAGATTTATTAGAAAAACTTAAAAGTATTCTTTCAAAATTAAAAATCGCAAAGGCAAAGTCTCAGCTTCAGGTGTATTAAAAATTTATTAAAACATAAAATAATCAAACAAGACAAAACAGAACAATAACCTATGGCCAAAGGGAGGCTGAGGGATTTTTACCCCCTGGCATGGTTCACTTCCCTGTTGCTGTTTATTTTCCCAATGGCACATTGCCAAGACATGGGTAGCATCAGTCTTGGGTTCTAAAACTGATACATTTCTATGCCTGGACAATAGAAGCCTCATTGTTTGAACATAATTATGTTTCATCCTCTGTCCCTAAAACTTGAAACTATTGTATTCCTACTAACTCAGCTATGAACTTCTGAACTTCCATCATCATTTCTGCAATGTTCACATTTCTGACTGAGGTGAGCAAATATATTAAAAATACTTTTAATATGTTAAAATACATCATTTAGTATTTTGATATAAAGATACTTAATACTTAAAATCATATTATATTCATATCACTCTTACTAATGCATTCACGTATGAATAAACCATTAACAGATCTTGTTAGGTATGAATCATTTAACTCTTCCTCCCCTAGTTGTTGTTTAACTTAAGAATTTGCCTGTGGTTCTGCTCATTAACCCAGAACCACCCTTCCACAGCTGGGTTATCAGGTGGGCAGAAATTCAGCAAGATAGATCTTTCATAAACATATTTACAGGTGAATGTAGCAACTGAATCAAAACTATTACTTACCATCATTACTCATAAGGTATTTTTGTTATAAAAGATGGCATTTTGGAATAACATCTGCATTAGCTCTATTCCAGAGATCAGTGATCAGATTTTAAGTGGTCTTTCTGGTGTACAATGTTACCTGGATGATATTCTAAGCACAGGGTCCAGTGAACAAGAATAATTCAGAAGCAACATTAGAACGTCCTCAAGCAGAAGGTCTGTGTATCAAGAAAGAAACATGAGACATTTTCCAGACGTCATTTCAATAATTAGGTCACATTATTGCTAGTAAATGCCTACATAAAGCACCTAAGAAGATGAATACTGATCTTATCTGCACACTCTTACCATATTAACTATTGTCAAGCAGAGTGCCATGCTTATACTGATGTATTGTCACACTTACTTTTACCTATTAGATGCCACTAACCAGGAATATAGGAGTAGGCCATTCAGTCCATCGAGCCCAGCCCATTAATGAGATCATGGCTGATCTATGGCCTAACTCCATGTGCCTGCCTTTGGCCCATATCCCTTAATACCTTTGCTTAACAAAAATGTATCCATCTCAGATTTAAAGATAGCAACTGATCTGGCATCAACTACCATTGGTGGAAGAGAGTTCCAAACCTCTGCCACTTTTTGCATGTAGAAGTGCTTCCCAACATCTCTCCTGAATAGTCTGCCCTAATTTTTAGTCTATACCCCCCCTCAGTCCCAGAATCTACAACCAGTGGAAATAGTTTATCTTTATCTACCCTGTCTTTTCCTGCTAATATCTTGAGGATTTCAGCAGGTCTGACAGCATCTCTGAAGAGAGAATAGAGCCAACATTTTGAATCTGGATGACCCTTCATCAGAAAATGTTCTCTTTAAGAGTAGCAACATAGGTGAACTTTGGGTAGTTGCCTGAGTAGTGTTTCTATAAGATGCCAAAAAGGTATTCAGATGATGTGATAATGAACCTTACTCTTCTGAAGCTTTTAAAGAATGTTTCACGGATTATACAAATCTTTCAGATAATTGATTGGCTGATGGATGATAAGGTGTGGATTTTTATGCTAAATACCACTTACTTTGAGATAATCCTCAAACTCCTGCAAAATAAACCATTATCACTAACAAACTGTTCCAGTTTACCAAATCTTGCAAAGACTTCATCAAAATTTTTAATGGTTTGTTCAGTTGTAGTAGATTTCATGATAACAACTTATGGCCACTTTGAGTGTGTGCACCAATTATGATTAAGAACATGTAACCCTCAAAAAGACCAGCAAAATCTACATGCAATTGTTGCCATGGCATTTTAGGCCACTCACAAGTGTATAAAGGAGACAATGACGATGTATTTCTTATTTGTTCACAGATTGACACTGTCCCACTTTTTCTTCAGTCTGAGCACACGGACCTAGCCATCAAAAATAATTACGTACTTATTTCCTCATCTGGACTTTGCCAGGATGTCCTTCATAGTAAATATATTATATGGTCAGGATCCACTGATGTCCAAAATGAGGCACAGGATACTAATAGAGTGGGCTAATGATCCAATTCCTATAGAGATGAAACTATATTTTATACAAAAAGATGAGTTAAGTTAAGATGGCACCATACTTTGGGGAGCAAGAGTAGTCATCCCTGTACCAGGAAAGGAGTTGCTCCTATGTGAAGTACAGTGTCCATCAGGGTATACCTAAGTTGAAGATGTTCGGCAGGAGTTTTGTCTAGTGGCCAGGAATTGATGCCAGCATTGAAAGCCAAGTCAAGCACTGTGAACAACACCAACTGAAACAAAGGTTGCAGCCCTACTGCAGCCTTGGGAGAGGCATGGCTGGCCATGGTTTTGAGTCCATATAGATTATGTTGGTTCATACATGGGCACAATGTTTTTGTTCCTTGTCGATGCACATTCAAAGTTGATTAAGTATTTGAGGTGAAGTCTCTGACATCACATGCTAGAGTTGAGTGATTACGCCAATGTTTTTCACCCACGCAATTCCTGAAGTTGTAGTTTCTGATAATGGAACAGCCTTCACGAGTGCTGAGTTTCAGAACATCACAGCCTTCAATGGTATCAAGCACATTAGGTCTACACCTTATCACCAAGCAACCAATGGACTAGCTGAATGAGCCATCTAAATCTTTAAGTCTGGCCTAAAGAAGCAGTCAGGAGGGTCCCTGGAGACCAGAATCTCATGATTCCTTCTGGGCCTGAGGACCACTCCACATGCAGCAATGGGAGTCCTGCTAGCAGAATTGTTCAGGAACCATTATCTCTGAATGAGGTGGAGATGCCAGTGTTGGATTGGGGTGGAGTTGTCAGCTCTGTCACCTTTGATGAACTTGGTGGTTGTTATGTATGTGGGACATAGCCCATTTAAGGGAATGGGTTAGGTGACCCTGGGTGTGATCTGCCCGGGAATTGCCCTGAGAGGGCAGTTGTTGTTTGGACTGTGGAGCAAGGAAGATTGCAATAAATACTTATGTTCCCGATTCCTGTATGTGGAGTGAATTCTTGAGGATACCCTCAGTAGTAAAGAATTTAGCAGTGGTCAACATCTGGAGAACCGAGGCCTAGAGGGCTCTGGCTGACATTGGTTTTCCACAGTTGGGCAGCTGCTCCCTCTGTGGTGACAGAGGATGAGGTCGGAAGGGTCACAGGCTGAGGTGATTTGGAGGGAGTGAACATCCCTGAGAGTCCTGAGTAGATGGCTAGGAGTGTCCAGCTGCAGCTCCTCCTCCCTTCTGGTGCCTGAGGACACCAGCCTGACTCCTAGAGGGAAAGAGGCACCTGCAGTGACATTGAGGTGCCTTGTTACCCTCTTGTATTGCCAGTGCATAACAACAGAAATGTGATAACTAGCAATGCAGGTCTCTGCACACCATTCAGCAGGAACTGGGCATTCTGCTGGATAAGGATCTGCATGGCAGACACTACCCTTCCCAAGGAGACCTCAAGGCATGCACATGTGGGCACCACTTCATCAGAGAGCAGCTGAATGGACTCCTCTAACTCATGCGCCATTCTGTTGAGGGTTTCCAACAGCCCTGCTCATGCTGTCTCTCCATCATATTGGAAAGCGATTCCAAAAGCTCATTATCTAAACTGGACTTCACAGATGCCTCTTCCCCAGCTGTCCTCTGGTAGCTGGGGAACTTGGCTGAACCTGCCTCCTCTGTGTCTGTGTGGTGACCATCAAGTTGTGAGACCTAACCTGAACTAGCATAAATACCCACCGAGGTGTATGTTGCTGAGCGATGGAGGCTGCAGGTAAGCATTATGATGATTCAACAGATGTTGAGCTCTTACTTTCACTCACTCTTGTCTCATCTGTAGGCTGGGGCCTAATCGGGAGTCCTCCTCCTCGGGCCTTGGTTTTTTTCCTGCAGGCACTTGTAGTGGGAGGGGAGAGTGCAAGTGACAGCATCAGCTGACCCCATTATGGAGGCACATTTGCCCCTCAGGTTTACATTGAATGGGTGAACTCTTACTAGCTGCATGCCCTAGGCCAGGCTCTTCATTGCCAATGGCTCTGTCTGCTCCATTCCTACAAGTTCAGATGCCTTCTAATCAAATTTAGTCAGAACTCTCAAAATGGTGCCCCACCCCACCCCGTCTTCACACATTCAGCAGGAGTCTGACGGAGCTTCTCTTGCTCAAACAAGGGAACATGTTTGAGAGGAGTTCTATGTTACATTGATTGGAGCATTGGAATTTGGTTCATTAATTATTCCTCACCTCATGAGATAGCCCACTTCCGCATGGCAGGTCATCACTGGTGCAAATTGAGTGGAAGGGTTATTGGTAGCTCCCTCCCGAGCACTGTGCCCATCCACATGCAAGGGAAAGACTCATACATGCACGTGATTTGCAGAAATTGCTGGTTCCCTCTGCATCTGTTCCCCCAACACCTCCATCCACCCCCCATTCCAATCAGTGTCCCATGTCTGTTAAAGGTGAAAGAGGAAAATCCTACCGGTGTGAACGGTGGTAACATTCTGGACTTTGTGTTAAAAGTTCATTAGCAGAATTTAGCTCTCATAGAACACTCATAAATGCTCATAGAAGTGTGTAACAAGTGACTATAATTCTATCCTTCACTGTTGCCATTCTGGAATATTAGCATCCTGTTCAGAGAAAAAAAACACAATCCCTGGTCCGGATGGGATTTATCCAAGGATTCTCTGGGAGGCAAGAGAAGTGATTGCAGAGCCTCTGGCTCTGATCTTCAGGTCGTCGTTGGCCTCTGGTATAGTACCAGAAGATTGGAGGTTAGCGAATGTTGTCCCATTGTTTAAGAAGGGGAACAGAGACTTCCCCGGGAATTATAGACCGGTGAGTCTCACTTCTGTTGTCGGCAAGATGTTGGAAAAAATTATAAGGGATAGGATTTATAGTTATTTGGAGAGTAATGAATTGATAGGTGATAGTCAGCATGGTTTTGTGGCAGGTAGGTCGTGCCTTACTAACCTTATTGAGTTTTTTGAGAAAGTGACCAAGGAGGTGGATGGGGGCAAGGCAGTGGACGTGGTATATATGGATTTTAGTAAGGCGTTTGATAAGGTTCACCATGGTAGGCTTCTGCAGAAAATGCAGATGTATGGGATTGGGGGTGATCTAGGAAATTGGATCAGGAATTGGCTAGCGGATAGGAAACAGAGGGTGGTGGTTGATAGTAAATATTCATCATGGAGTGCGGTTACAAGTGGTGTACCTCAGGGATCTGTTTTGGGGCCACTGCTGTTTGTAATATTTATTAATGATCTGGATGAGGGTATAGTTGGATGGATTAGCAAATTTGCTGATGACACCAAAGTCGGTGGTGTGGTAGACAGTGAGGAAGGGTGTCGTAGTTTGCAGGAAGACTTAGACAGGTTGCAAAGTTGGGCCGAGAGGTGGCGGATGGAGTTTAATGCGGAGAAGTGTGAGGTAATTCACTTTGGTAGGAATAACAGATGTGTTGAGTATAGGGCTAACGGGAGGACTTTGAATAGTGTGGAGGAGCAGAGGGATCTAGGTGTATGTGTGCATAGATCCCTGAAAGTTGGGAATCAAGTAGATAAGGTTGTTAAGAAGGCATATGGTGTCTTGGCGTTTATTGGTAGGGGGATTGAATTTAGGAGTCGTAGCGTTATGTTGCAACTGTACACAACTCTGGTGCGGCCGCACTTGGAGTACTGTGTGCAGTTCTGGTCCCCACATTACAGGAAGGATGTGGAGGCTTTGGAGAGGGTGCAGAGGAGGTTTACCAGGATGTTGCCTGGTATGGAGGGGAGATCCTATGAGGAGAGGCTGAGGGATTTGGGATTGTTTTCGCTGGAAAGGCGGCGGCTAAGAGGGGATCTTATTGAAACATATAAGATGATTAGAGGTTTAGATAGGGTGGATAGTGATAGCCTTTTTCCTCTGATGGAGAAATCCAGCACGAGGGGGCATGGCTTTAAATTGAGGGGGGGTAGTTATAGAACCGATGTCAGGGGTAGGTTCTTTACCCAGAGGGTGGTGAGGGATTGGAATGCCCTGCCAGCATCAGTAGTAAATGCGCCTAGTTTGGGGGCGTTTAAGAGATCCGTAGATAGGTTCATGGACGAAAAGAAATTGGTTTAGGTTGGAGGGTCACAGTTTTTTTTTTAACTGGTCGGTGCAACATCGTGGGCCGAAGGGCCTGTTCTGCGCTGTAATGTTCTATGTTCTATGTTCTTTCTAGGATAGCCAAGATGAGAGGTTTCTAAGAATGCAATGTACATGCATTCTACTTATCTAACTACCTTACTGTTTTGAAGTGCTTATCTGCCACGCACAGAAAATGCTGCAAGGCCATTCCATTCCATAACCTACCTTTATCTAAAGTGTACCTTCTAATCATAACCTAACATGACTGAATGCACTAAAGGAGCCATTTGATTAATGACCTGGTTTGTTACGTTCATCTGCTGCTAATTGTTGGCTTTTTGACAGCACTGTGGAGTTTGATGTCATGGCAACCAGAGGGATTCACTCTCCACTTTCATTTTAAAGCAGGAATCTGCCCATATGGTAAAATGGACCCTTGCCCCAACGATCAGTCCATTTATCCTTACAAACAAGAAACCCTTCAAGTGCTGAGCAGGTACACAGCAGTAAAAATGGAAAAAGGGAATTTTTGCTTGATGTTTGAATCTGAAACGCTTCAACATGAGGGACTCCCTCATCTACATTTAAAAAAAAATTAAATTATTAACAAATACATCAACCAGGGAAGGATGTGGAAATCCCCCAATGGGCTAGCCCTGGGCTGCAGTCACATCCAAGCAGGGAGGGACACAATGGTTACTTTCGGGATCCCTCACCCTGGTGTGCCACTGAGTACCCGCCTCCTCATTGTTAAATTGTCCCGCGTTGCCTCAGGCAATTGAATGTTGGCTGGAAAATTCCAGTTGGTTTCCTATAAATAGTCCTAACAGGGTTCTTTTCCTAATGAGCCTAACTGGTTATCTGCCCTATGGGAGGAGGGAGGAGGTGGTGACCTCCATCTTTCTGATATAGAACACTGAAGGACAGAGAGGTGGATTTGATGTCTAATAGCCAGTGCACTATGATGGCATTCCTCAATCACTTCGACAGATTCTGAACAATTAAAGCACACCATAGAATCACAGAACCCCCACAGAGCAGAAGGAGGCTATTCAGCCCATCGATTCTGCACTGACCCTCCAGCAGAACATCTTACCTGGGCCCTATCCTTGTAATTCCATGTGCTTAGCCCGCTAACCTCCTTAGCTTGGGACACTAAGGGGCAGTTTAACAAGACCAATCAACCTAACCTGCACATCTTTGGACAGTGGGAGAAAGCTAGAGCACCTGGTGGAAACCCACGCAGACATAAGACCATAAGACCATAAGACATAGGAGCGGAAGTAAGGCCATTCGGCCCATCGAGTCCACTCCACCATTCAATCATGGTTGATTTCAACTCCATTTACCCGCTCTCTCCCCATAGCCCTTAATTCCTCGAGAAATCAAGAATTTATCAATTTCTGTCTTGAAGACGCTCAACGTCTCGGCCTCCACAGCCCTCTGTGGCAATGAATTCCACAGACCCACCACTCTCTGGCTGAAGAAATTTCTCCTCATCTCTGTTCTAAAGTGACTCCCTTTTATTCTAAGGCTGTGCCCCCGCGTCCTAGTCTCCCCTGTTAATGGAAACAACTTCCCTACGTCCATCCTATCTAAGCCGTTCATTATCTTGTAAGTTTCTATCAGATCTCCCCTCAACCTCCTAAACTCCAATGAATATAATCCCACGATCCTCAGACGTTCATCGTATGTCAGGCCTACCATTCCTGGGATCATCCGTGTGAATCTCCGCTGGACCCGCTCCAGTGCCAGTATGTCCTTCCTGAGGTGTGGGGCCCAAAATTGCTCACAGTACTCCAAATGGGGCCTAACCAGTGCTTTATAAAGCCTCAGAAGTACATCCCTGCTTTTGTATTCCAAGCCTCTTGAGATAAATGACAACATTACATTTGCTTTCTTAATTACGGACTCAACCTGCAAGTTTACCTTTAGAGAATCCTGGACTAGGACTCCCAAGTCCCTTTGCACTTTAGCATTATGAATTTTGTCACCGTTTAGAAAATAGTCCATGCCTCTATTCTTTTTTCCAAAGTGTACGACCTCGCACTTGCCCACGTTGAATTTCATCAGCCACTTCTTGGACCACTCTCCTAAACTGTCTAAATCTTTCTGCAGCCTCCCCACCTCCTCAATACTACCTGCCCCTCCACCTATCTTTGTATCATCGGCAAACTTGGCCAGAATGCTCCCAGTCCCGTCATCTAGATCGTTAATATATAAAGAGAACAGCTGTGGCCCCAACACTGAACCCTGCGGGACACCACTTGTCACCGGTTGCCATTCTGAGAAAGAACCTTTTATCCCAACTCTCTGCCTTCTGTCTGACAGCCAATCGTCAATCCATGTTAGTACCTTGCCTCGAATACCATGGGCCCTTATTTTACTCAGCAGTCTCCCGTGAGGCACCTTGTCAAAGGCCTTTTGGAAGTCAAGATAGATAACATCCATTGGCTCTCCTTGGTCTAACCTATTTGTTATCTCTTCAAAGAACTCTATGGGGAGAATGTGCCAATGGGGAGAATGTGCCAATTCCACACAGACTGGAATTGAACCCAGGTCCCTGTTGCTGTGAGGCAGCAGTACTAACCACTGTGCCACTGTGCTGCACTTTGCAACTGCCACCAGTTGCAATCCCTTTCAAACATTCGACATTATACTGCAAATGATATCAAATTCATCCATGCTTCACATATCAGAATTATTCTGTTACCTCTCTTTTCCAGCTCTCCACCTTCTCTTGTTATTTTCCTTCCGTTCTCTGCCTGAAGGAGTTGGTGATTTGGTGATTCTTTGCAGAACAATAGACAATTGATGTGATTTTTTACTGCAGGTAGGACAACGGGGCAGGCCCGGAATCTAGCTTAGCTGGAATAGGGATTGAACCCTGTACTGTTAGTGCTAATCAGAGCTATGCACCAGACAACCGAGCTAACTAGCCCCATGTTCCCCCTCAGCTGGAGGTATGAGCAACATCTCACTGTTTATAGCATACTGCTGGATAAAGGAATCACTAAGGCTCCCTATACACAGAAAGACTGTCCCATCTCATAGTGACTTGCCAGAGACAAGCAGAAGGAACAAATATGTGGTTTTGCATTGATTGAAACCCTTGGTTCAGGGTGCCACTGACTGCACTTGCATTGCCATGCATGCAAACATTTGGACTTAGCTATAAACATCTAACAGAATGTAATTCCAGTCCTTCAGTGAGCAGCTGGTGTAGAATGAGAGAGCATCCTGCCCATTGTGCCCATTATCTTGACAGCAGTGATGATCTAATCAATCTGTGGAAGTCCTCTGTTCCACCTACTTGACACGCTTGACTGGCTACACGGTGCTATGATATGGAGATGCCGGCATTGGACTGGGGTAAACACAGTAAGAAGTTTAACAACACCATGTGCTATTTGCTACCAAATAAACCTGTTGGACTTTAACCTGGTGTTGTTAAACTTCTTACTGTGTTTACACGGTGCTTTGACATGACTCATAGTTTGTAACTCCAGTCTGGAACCGATATGCACCAGGTATACTCTGAGAGTCATGCCACATAGAAAACATTGTGAAGAGACATCCTCAAGCAGCATCTCAGCTGCCTGGACTCTCTGGAGGAGTCCCCAGTATTCAGCTGAATGAATATTAACATTTATGGCGGCATACTACATGCTCACAATATGACCAGTCTAAAGCCCTTGTCACCGCCTATCAGATGGCCTTTGAAAGCAGAAGCATGAGGACGTGAAGAAAGAGTAAGTAGAGGACGAGTGGGGTAGCGGGTGGGCTTCAACATGGATGGGGCTCTACACGATCAGATTATTGATGACACCACCCTATTCACCAACAATCCCAAACTCCTGACATGTCCTCTCTCATCCTCTTTCTGACAATATTTAATGATTTCTCTCTCAGTCCACTGGGCAGTACGGTGGCGCAGTGGTTAGCACTGCTGCCTCACAGCATCAGGATCCCGGGTGAAATTCTGACCTCAGGTCACTATCTGTGTGATATTTGCACATTCTCCCCATATATGTGTGGGTTTCCTCCGGGTGCTCCGGTTTCCTCCCACAGTCCAAATATGTGTGGGTTAAGTTGATTGGCTATGCTAAATTGCTCCTTAGTGTCTGGGGGATTAACAGGGTAAATACGTGGAGTTACAGGGATAGGGCTTGGGTGCAATTGTTGTTGGTGCAGACTCGATGGGCCAAATGGCCTCCTTCTGCATTAGGATTCTATGCTTCTATAAGAAATACAAACCTACATCAATTTCAAAGTCAAATCAAAATTTAGCAAGCAAATTAATAAATAATACACATAAAATGAAACTAGCTGTCTTTTAATTGTGTATTCCCTCAGTACCTGTCCTTTCTATGAGGTCCTTGCCCAGTGGCTACAGCATGGATCATGCAGTTGACTTCCAATTGAGGAGACTGTAGATGGCCTTGAAAGATAACCTCAAGCAGCTCTGGGCCTTGAAGGCCCGGTTCAAACTGCAATGACAGGCAACTGTCAGTAACTAGCTCTCAGTAACAGGACAGGAAGCAGGATGTTGTTATCCTAAGAATGGATAGCAGGTCTGTGTTCCATTAAAGCAAGTGGCACATAAGCAATCCTAGTGATCTGCCGGACAAGAGTTCATTTTCAACATGTTCACCAGATTCACAATAGCAGCACTCTGGACTTGCAAGACAGCATTCAGAACTCTGATGGAAGCGGTTTGTGTTGCAAAACAAGTTGTGACTCTGCATCATGGCAGATTTAAATCTGTGTCTATTGGTTTGCAATCCTCCCATCAATGAGAAATATCTTCCCATTTGGAGCAGTCCAAAGATGTGCGCGTTAGGTTGATTGGCCAGGTTAAAAATTGCCCCTTAGAGTCCTGAGATGCGTAGGTTAGAGGGATTAGCGGGTAAATATGTGGGGGTAGGGCCTGGGTGGGATTGTGGTCGGTGCAGACTCGATGGGCCGAATGGCCTCCTTCTGCACTGTAGGGTTTCTATGGTTTCTATGATTTCTATGATCTATTTTGTGTCGATCCCTCATGATTTTGAACACCTCTACCAAATTTCCTCTAGGCCTTTGTCTTCTCAAGCAAGAACAAGTCTAGCTTTTCCAATCGATCCACAGAACTCAAGTCCCTCATCCTTGGAACCATTCTTGTAAATCTTCTCTGCATCCTCTCTAAAGTTTGTAAAGATTTCCCGAGAGCAGTGATCAGAATTGGGCACAGTTTGCCATCAAAGGGTGAAACGGGCTTTTATAAAGATTCATCAGTGCTCATTTGGTCTGTGTATTCTATGCCTCTATTTACAAAGTCTTGACTTCCATGTGCCTTTTTAACCACATGTTTTTAAATTGCCCTGTCACCTTCAACAACTAATTATTGAGGAAGTAAATATTGCAGATGTATGGGGAAAAGTGCTATGAACTAAATTGTTCTTTGATGAGCCCGCACAGACTCAGGGCTGAAAGGTTTCCTTCGATGCTATTCTATGATTCAGTGATAAGGAAGCAGAGAAAAAGATAATTAGGGAAGCAGGGACCCTCATCAACCATGCATCAAGCATTATCAGTTGCCACTGCTTCAAGACCAACCGCAACATTGTCATCAAACCAGCAGACAAAGGAGGGGCCATCGTCATACTGAACAGAACGGATTACTGCAAAGAAGTGTACCAACAACTGAACAACGAGGAACACCACAGACAGTTACCCGCAGATCCGATCAAAGAACACACCCGCCAACTCAACAGACTGATCAAGACCTTTGACCCGGACCTTCAGAGCACCCTCCATGCTCTCATCCCATGTACTCCCCGCGTTGGAGATCTCTACTGACTCCCGAAGATACACAAGGCAAACACACTCGGCCGTCCCATCGTATCGGGCAATGGGACCCTTCCAATTTCTGCCCCTCCATCAAAATAGACCCCATCAGTCTCGCAGCAGACACAGAGGAATTCATCAGGCGAATGAGGCTGCGGGAGTTCTTCCACAAATGTCAAGAGGCCAACAGCGAACACAATGAGACAGCCAATGAACCAGAACAGCCGACAGAGAGATCCGCAGTGCAGCAACCGAAGAGGAAAGAGTCGAATTGGACGCCTCCGGAAGGCCACTGCCCTCGACTTGACATGTATGCCCAAGCCGTCAGGAGGTGCGTCAACACCAGATTCATCAGCCACACTCACAAGACAGCCCCGAACATCACCCAAGCACAATACAACGCCATCCGCGCTCTCAAGACCAACCGCAACATTGTCATCAAACCAGCAGACAAAGGAGGGGCCATCGTCATACTGAAAACAGAACAGATTACTGCAAAGAAGTGTACCAACAACTGAACAACGAGGAACACTACAGACAGTTACCCGCAGATCCGATCAAAGAACACACCTGCCAGCTCAACAGACTGATCAAGACCTTAGATCCGGACCTTCAGAGCACCCTCCGTGCTCTTATCCCACGTACTCCCCGCGTTGGAGATCTCTACTGCCTCCCGAAGATACACAAGGCAAACACACCTGGCAGTCCCATCGTATCGGGCAATGGGATCCTGTGCGAGAACCTCTCCGGCTACGTCGAGGGCATCCTGAAACCCATTGTACAAAGAACCCCCAGCTTTTGTCGTGACACTATGGACTTCCTACAGAAACTCAGCACACATGGAGAAGTTGAACCAGGAGCACTCCTCGTCACAATGGATGTCTCAGCACTCTACATCAGCATCCCCCACGACGATGGCATTGCTGCAACTGCCTCAGTACTCAACGCCGACAACTGCCAGTTTCCAGGTGCAATTTTACAACTCATCCGCTTCATCCTGGACCACAATGTCTTCACCTTCAACAACCAGTTCTTCATCCAGACACATGGAACAGCCATGGGGATAAAATTTGCACCTCAATATGGCAACATCTTTATGCACAGGTTCGAACAAGACCTCTTCACTGCACAGAACCTTCAACCGATGCTATACACTAGGTACATCGATGACATTTTCTTCCTTTGGACTCATGGTGCACAATCACTGAAACAACTATATGATGACATCAACAAGTTCCATCCCACCATCAGACTCACCATGGACTACTCTCCGGAATCGGTTGCATTCTTGGACACACACATCTCCATTAAGGACGGTCACCTCAGCACTTCACTGTACTGCAAGCCCATGGATAACCTCACGATGCTCCACTTCTCTAGCTTCCACCCTAAACATGTTAAAGAAGTCAACCCCTACGGACAAGCCCTCCGTATACACAGGATCTGCTCGGATGAGGAGGATTGCAACAGACACCTTCAGACGCTGAAAGATGCCCTCATAAGAACAGGATATGGCGCTCGACTCATCGATCGACAGTTCCGACACGCCACAGCGAAAAACTGCACCGACCTCCTCAGAAGACAAACACAGGACACGGTGGACAGAGTATCCTTCATCGTCCAGTACGTCCCAGAGCGGCGAAGCTACGACATCTTCTCCGGAGCCTTCAACATGTCATTGATGAAGACGAACATCTCGCCAAGGCCATCCCCACACCCCCACTTCTTGCCTTCAAACAACCGCACAACCTCAAACAGACCATTGTCCGCAGCAAACCACCCAGCCTTCAGGAGAACAGTGACCACAACACCACACAACCCTGCCACAGCAACCTCTGCAAGACATGCCGGATCATCGACACGGATGCCATCATCTCACGTGAGAACACCATCCACCAGGTACACGGTACATACTCTTGCAACTCGGCCAACGATGTCTATCTGATACGTTGCAGGAAAGGATGTCCCGAGGCACGGTACATTGGGGAGACCATGCAGACACTACGATAATGGATGAATGAACACCGCTCGACACTCACCAGGCAAGAGTGTTCTCTTCCTGTTGGGGAACACTTCAGCGGTCACGGGCATTCGGCCTCTGATCTTCGGGTAAGCGTTCTCCAAGGTGGCCTTCACGACACACGACAACGCAGAGTCGCTGAGCAGTGACTGATTAGCCAAGTTCCGCACACATGAGGACAGCCTCAACCGGGATCTTGGGTTCATGTCACACTATCTGTAATCCCCACGACTTGCCTAGGCTTGCAAAATCTCACTAACTGTCCTGGCTGGAGACAATACACATCTCTTTAACCTGTGCTTAACGCTCTCTCCACTCACATTGTCTGTACCTTTAAAGCTTGATTACCTGTAAAGACTCGCATTCCAACCATTATTTTGTAAATTGAGTTTGTGTCTTTATATGCCCTGTTTGCGAATAGAACTCCCACTCACCTGACGAAGGGGCAGCGCTCCGAAAGCTAGTGGCTTTTGCTACCAAATAAACCTGTTGGACTTTAACCTGGTGTTGTGAGACTTCTTACTGTGTTTACCCCAGTCCAACGCCGGCATCTCCACATCATGACTTCCAATGATGGTCAGCAGTGAGTGTCTCCTCGATGTGTGTTAAAACATGAAGGCACACTTGTCCTCATCCAGTTTCTTGCTGCTGCCTCCGGTTATCTACCACTTTTGCCTGAATGCCGAGCTAGCTCAGTTGGTTAAGCTTGAGTCTCTCCATCTCATGGGCTGTGGATTGATGCCCCACCTTGGGCATTTGTTTACAAAATTTAAAGATAAGAGATCTCCCATTTAAAACCGAGATGAGAAGAGCTTTTTTGATATCTGGGTGCCATAAGTTTTTGGAACTATCTCCTCCAGAGAGCAGAAGAGACAAGGTCATTGAATATGTTTAAGGCAGAGGTAGGTAGATTCTTGACTAAACAAGGGAGTCAAAGGTTATTGAGAGTCGATGAAATGTGGAGTTGAAGCTACAATCAGATCAGCCATGGTCTTATTGAATGGTGGAGCAGGCTGAAGGGGCCAAATGGTCTACCGTTGCTGCCTATGGTTTGTATGCAAGAGATAGGAAGTGTGCCAGTGAGTGTTGTGCAATATTGGGTGACGCAAGATTACTACCTGAAATTTTCAATCTGTTTCTCTCTCCACAGCTGCCTCCTGACCTCCTGAGTATTTCCAGCGGTTTCTGTTTTTATTTCAGGTAAGTTTCAAACTTTTTTTATGTTTCCATGTGGGTTAAGACGAGCAATCCAGAGCCTCCTTCACTTTCCACCCACCAGTCTGCTCATTGACCTGGCAAGTCAGCAGGAAAACGTTACGAAATGAGTCCCAGCCAGGATGATATCTGCATTCTGAAACAAGATCCCATCAGTTTGGGGTGGGTCTCCCACTCACCTGGTCAAAGGAGCAGTGGAGCATGTGCGGGAACTAAAGGATCAGAGCAGGTAAGTCATTATTTTAACTGCCCCTCATGCCCAGTTTTTTTACCACATGGGGAGGGTTACTATCAGGACTTATGATTGAACAAATTGTGCTTAACTTCTGCATCAATTTGAAAGGATTGCATGCTTTCAAATGACAGTTTTCGAAAGTGCTACAATGCTCTTTTGGTGTCAGTTGTGGAGGAGTGGGTAGCACTTGACTCTGAGTCAGGAGGTTGTGGATTGAGTGCAAAAATCAAGGTACTCAATGGAGAGCAATGCTGAGGGAATGCTGCATTGTCAGAGGTGCTATAATTTGGATAAAACATTAACCTGAGGCCCTCCTCTAAGGTGGGTGTAAAAGATCCCATTGCACTATTTTTAACAAAAGCAATGGAGAAATCGAGCAATGGTATCCTGGCCAACAACACCACTGGACAAAAAAAACCACTGTTTGTGGAATTTTGTTGTGCATGAATTGTTTATTGAGTTTTCAACATTACAATAGTGACCACATTTCAAAAGTACTTAATTGACTGTTGAATGCTTTGAAATATCCTGAGATCATTAAAGACACTACATAAATGTAAACCTTTTTTTTTGCTTATAGGAAATGGGGAAATCAATGTTATTATACTTATCTCAATGGCCAGGATTGTACAACACAGTCCAGTGCTGTGAGACTCACAAGAGCTGTGAATTGTTGCCTTAATGAACTGTGAACAAACCCTGTGTGCCACACTGATAACAACAGTTCCTATTGATAAGATCTTTCATGTGCCATAAATTTCATGAAGAATTCGCATAAAGCATTAATGAAATAGCTTGAAATAAAAAAAAACACTGATGCTACTTTGGACTTAAATCTGTTGATTATCAGAATTGTTACAACTTGAATGAATTCTGAATAAGTGGTCTTCCTCCTCAAGAATCTACTTTAATATCTTTTCTCACCTCCCATTGCAGCCTTTTCTCCCGTACACCACTCATTTCTGAAAGGGTAGCCATGTAACATTGTTCCACTGGAGCAAGCTGAGAGTGAGTGATTGGAGGCAGGAGTGCTGGTGAGAGATTTATTGAATTGTTTATTTATTTAATTAGTCAGCTAGTGTGTGTTTTTTTTTGGCCTTTACTTTTGTAGTAGTATTTTAAGTTTAAAGTGAAAACTGGAAGTGGGCTGCTAAGGAGTCTGGAAAGGGTTTTTTAAGCGCGCGAAGTATAAAAGGTAGGCTGCAGTATACAGCGGGCAGCGTCGGGAACGGGCAGGGGAGTGTGTGGGAAGCAGAGTGTGAGCTATAAGGGCTTTGGCTCACAGGGCTTCGGGGGACAGGGCGAGCAGGGGTGAGTTTAATGCATTTTTGCTGTTTCTACCTGGTACTGGCAAGGTATCTAGAGGGGATGGGTGTGCAGGCAGTGCAATGTTCCTCTTGCACTATGTTTGAGGTGAGGGACGACGACAGTGTCCCTGCTGATTACATCTGTGGGAAGTGTACCCATCTGCAGCTCCTCCAAAACCGTGTGAGGGAACTGGAGCTGGAGTTGGATGAACTTAGGATCATTAGGGACGCAGAGGTGGCCATAGACAGAAGCTTTAAGAATACAGTTACTCCGAGGAATGAAAACAGATGGGTGACGGTGAGAGGGGCTGGGAGGAAGCAGTCCGTGCAGAGATCCCCTGTGGTCGTTCCCCTTAGCAACAAGTATTCCGCTTTGGATACGGTTGAGGGGGATGACATACCAGTGGTGAGCCGCAGTGAGAGGATCTCCAGCACTGTGTCCGTCTCTGTGGCTCGGGAGGGTAAGGGGCAGAGTGGGAGGGCAATAGTTATTGGGGACTCATTAGTTAGAGGGATAGATAGGAGGTTCTGTGGCAGCAAAAGAGACTCACGGATGGTATGTTGCCTACCGGATGCCAAGGTCCGTGACGTCTCAGACCGTGTTTTCCGGATTCTGAAGGGGGAGGGGAAACAGTCACAAGTCGTGGTACACATTGGTACCAATGACATAGGTAAGAGAAGGGACGGGGATTTAAAGCAGGAATTTCTGGAGCTGGGCTGGAAGCTGAGAGCCAAGACAAAACATGTGGTCATCTTTGGTACATTGCCGGTGCCAAGTGATAGCGAGTTGAGGAACAGGGAGAGAGTGCAGTTAAACATGTGGTTGCAGGGATGGTGTAGGAGGGGGGGTTTCAGATACGTGGATAATTGGAACACATTCTGGGGAAGGTGGGACCTGTACAAACAGGACGGGGTGCACCTGAACCAGAGGGGCACCAATATCCTAGGAGGGAAATTTGATACGGCTCTTCAGGGGGGTTTAAACTAATTTGTCAGGGGAGTGGGAAAAGGAGTTGTAGTCCAGAAGTCAGTGAGGGTGGTGAGGTATTGGGTGAGGGTGGTGAGGTATTGGGGAAGGTATCAGGGTCAAGGGTGGGTACCGCTAGACAGGAAGGTGGGTTGAAGTGTGTCTACTTCAATGCAAGGAGCATCCGGGACAAGGTAGATGAACGGGGGGCGTGGATTGGTACTTGGGACTACGATGTTGTGGCCATTACGGAGACATGGGTAGAACAAGGACAGGAATGGTTGTTGGACGTTCCAGGGTATAGATGTTTCAGTAAGTGTAGGGAAGCTGGTAAAAGAGGTGGAGGAGTGGCATTGTTAATCAAGGATAGTTTAAGGGCTGCGGAAAGGCACTTCGAGGGGGATCTGCACACTGAGGTAATATGGGCTGAGGTTAGAAATAGGAAAGGAGCGGTCACGTTGTTAGGAGTTTACTATAGGCCCCCAAATAGTAATAGAGATGTGGAGGAAGAAATTGCTAAACAGATTATGGATATGTGTGGGTGTCACAGGGTAGTTGTCATGGGGGACTTTAACTTTCCAAATATTGATTGGAACCTTTGTAGGTCAAATAATTCAGATGGGGCAGTTTTTGTGCAGTGTGTGCAGGAGGGTTTCCTGACACAATATGTGGATAGGCCGACAAGAGGTGAGGCCACATTGGATTTGGTACTGGGAAATGAACCGGGCCAAGTGTTAGATTTGGTTGTGGGAGAGCACTTTGGAGATAGTGACCACAATTCGGTGTCTTTTGTTATTGCAATGGAGAGGGATAGGGCCGTATGGCAGGGCAAGGTTTACAATTGGGGGAGAGGTAATTATGATGCGATTAGGCAAGATTTAGGGGGCATAAGTTGGGAACAGAAACTGTCAGAGAAAGGAACTATTGAAAAGTGGAGCTTGTTCAAGGAACAAATACTGGGTGTCCTTGATAGGTATGTCCCTGTCAGGCAGGGAGGAAATGGCCGAGTGAGGGAACCATGGTTCACGAAAGAGGTGGAATGTCTTGTGAAAAGGAAGAGGGAAGCTTATGTAGGGATGAGTAAACAAGGTTCAGATGGCTCAATTGAGGGTTACAAGTTAGCAAGGAATGAGCTGAAAAAGGGGCTGAGGAGAGCTAGGAGGGGACATGAGAAGTCCTTGGCGGGTCGGATCAAGGAAAACCCCAAGGCTTTTTACTCTTATGTGAGGAATAAAAGAATGACCAGGGTGAGGTTAGGGCCGGTCAAGGACAGTAGTGGGAACTTGTGTGTGGAGTCAGTAGAGATAGGCGAGGTGATGAATGAATACTTTTCTTCAGTGTTCACCAAGGAGAGGGGCCATGTTTTTGAGGAAGAGAAGGTGTTACAGGCTAATAAGCTGGAAGAAATAGATGTTCGGAGGGAGGATGTCCTGGTAGTTTTGAATAAACTGAAGGTCGATAAGTCCCCTGGGCCTGATGAAATATATCCTAGGATTCTTTGGGAGGCAAGGGATGAGATTGCAGAGCCTTTGGCGTTGATCTTTGGGTCCTCGCTGTCCACGGGGATAGTGCCAGAGGACTGGAGAATGGCGAATGTTGTTCCTCTGTTTAAGAAAGGGAATAGAAATGACCCTGGTAATTATAAACCGGTTAGTCTTACTTCGGTGGTTGGTAAATTGATGGAAAAGGTCCTTAGAGATGGGATTTACGACCATTTAGAAAGATGCGGATTAATCCGGGATAGTCAGCACGGATTCGTGAAGGGCAAGTCGTGCCTCACAAATTTGATAGAATGTTTTGAGGAGGTAACTAAGTATGTTAATGAAGGTAGGGCAGTTGATGTCATATACATGGATTTTAGTCAGGCGTTTGATAAGGTCCCCCATGGTCGGCTTATGATGAAAGTGAGGAGGTGTGGGATAGAGGGAAAGTTGGCCGATTGGATAGGTAACTGGCTGTCTGATCGAAGTAAGAAGTTTAACAACACCAGGTTAAAGTCCAACAGGTTTATTTGGTAGCAAAAGCCACACAAGACAGAGGGTGGTGGTGGATGGAAAATTTTCGGATTGGAGGCAGGTTGCTAGCGGACTGCCACAGGGATCAGTGCTTGGTCCTCTGCTCTTTGTGATTTCTATTAATGACTTAGCGGAGGGGGCTGAAGGGTGGATCAGTAAATTTGCTGATGACACCAAGATTGGTGGAGTAGTGGATGAGGTGGAGGGCTGTTGTAGGCTGCAAAGAGACATAGATAGGATGCAAAGCTGGGCTGAAAAATGGCAAATGGAGTTTAACCCTGATAAATGTGAGGTGATTCATTTTGGTAGGACTAATTTAAATGTGGATTACAGGGTCAAAGGTAGGGTTCTGAAGACTGTGGAGGAACAGAGAGATCTTGGGGTCCATATCCACAGATCTCTAAAGGTTGCCACTCAAGTGGATAGAGCTCTGAAGAAGGCCTATAGTGTGTTAGCTTTTATTAACAGGGGGTTGGAGTTTAAGAGCCATGGGGTTATGCTGCAACTGTTCAGGACCTTGGTGAGACCACATTTGGAATATTGTGTGCAGTTCTGGTCACCTCACCATAAGAAGGATGTGGAAGCGCTGGAAAGAGTGCAGAGGAGATTTACCAGGATGCTGCCTGGTTTGGAGGGTAGGTCTTATGATGAAAGGTTGAGGGAGCTAGGGCTGTTCTCTCTGGAGCGGAGGAGGCTGAGGGGAGACTTAATAGAGGTTTATAAAATGATGAAGGGGATAGATAGAGTGAACGTTCAAAGACTATTTCCTCGGGTGGATGGAGCCATTACAAGGGGGCATAACTATAGGGTTCGTGGTGAGAGATATAGGAAGGATATCAGAGGTAGGTTCTTTGCGCAGAGAGTGGTTGGGGTGTGGAATGGACTGCCTGCAGTGATAGTGGAGTCAGACACTTTAGGAACATTTAAGCGGTTACTGGATAGGCACATGGAGCACACCAGGATGATAGGGAGTGGGATAGCTTGATCTTGGTTTCAGATAAAGCTCGGCACAACATCGTGGGCCGAAGGGCCTGTTCTGTGCTGTACTGTTCTATGTAACGGTTGATTTTCAACCTTTACATTGGGTGGAATCTTAACATTTATCGGTGCTTTCTTCTCTTACATTCTTGCTTCCCCACCACGACCATTCACCCAACCTCAGCCTTTTGCACTGAATTCCCACTAAAAAGCTAAACGTGATTGGTAATTTATTGCTGGACTGACCATGAGGGCTCAAATGTCCAGAAGTGTCTCATGTCTCAAGACTCATCAATCCTGAGGAGGGTCAGTTCAAGTAAAGTGGTACAGCTAACACTTTCATTTGGAATGGAGTGAAATAAGCTAGTGTAGGCTTTGCTGTTATGAACCACCTTGTCAGTAAGTTGACTTCCCTTCCCAATGGTGTTAATGATTGTCTGATGGTGCTTAAACACCCTGTGACCAACAATCAACAAACAACTCCATCAGTGTGTAAGCCCCTACTGTGCCCAAAGCTAATGAAGTCAAGGATAAGTTCTATGATGACCTCCAGTCATGGATTACAACTGTGCCAAAGTCAAAAAAGCTAATCATTCTTGGTGACCTCAATACACTGGAGCAGATCTCTAGGCCTGGGAAGAGATTATCAGAAAAAACAGGGTTGTCGGTTGTAACTGCAATAGTCTCCTATGAAGATATGCATGAACTCTTAATCACCAACAATTTTCTGCCTCCATAATCACAAGAAGCCATCTTGATTGTATCTAATTGACTATGTCCTCACCAAGCAGAGGGAGAGGCAGGATTTGTGTGCATCAAAAGCTACATGTGGCACTAATTGCTGGACTGACCATGAGGGAGTGAAAGTCCAGAGGTGTCTCAATGTCTCAGGACTCAAAACAGGCAGGCATGAAGGAATCTCTCACAGAGAAACACAAGAGTCACTTGCACAGCTAAAATGGACACTCACTGCATTGATGCCGACTGGGCAACCTTCAAGGATATAATGTAGTCCGCTGCTCTGGAAACCCTTGGCCCTACCTCTCACAAGCATCAAGATTGGTTCAATGAAACAAATAAGGTAATCCAAACACTACTGAATGAGAAACATTGCCTCTACAGGGTTTACCTCAATGACAAGTTATCACTGTCGAAGCACAATGCCTACTGAAATATCCATAAGTCCATCCAGTGCAAGCTCAGAGAGATAGATGCAAGACACTTGGCTAAATTGGAAAGCAGATGATCTTCAGTCACATGGACACCACAAAGACTGGAGGAGATTCTATGATGCTCTGGAATCTGTCTACAGTCCCCAAGCCTACTGGTTCATCACCAGTGCTCCACTGCTGACAAAACAAACCCATATTCTTATATTTTCAACAGGGCATTTTAACCTTATCTTTAATTGGCCTTCATCCATCAATAAAGAAGCAATCAGGAGACTACTGTAGGTTGCAAATAACACTTTTGATTACCCTCCCACACTGTTAGAAATGACAATTGCAATCAAACTCCTGTCCAGAGGCAAGGCTCCAGGAGCTGTTACACTCTCAGCTGAATTCTACAAGGCTGGAGTTCAATTCCTGATCAGGAAGTTCACTGAGCTCTTTTAGTCTATGTAAGAACAAGGAACTACCCCACAAGAATATAAAGATGATACCATTGTAAAATGGAAAGGAACTTGCCAATCTATGAACAATTTAGAGGAATCTCACTCCTCTCCATCACCAGCAAAACCCGGACCAGAATACTTTTGCACCACTTAGTGCAACATCTTGACAAGGATTTGCTCCTGGTGAGCCAGTACAGTTTTTTAAAAAGTTAAGGAACTGTTGTTATGGTGTTTGCAGTTCGAAAACTGCAGGAGAAATGCCAAAAAGAGAGCATGGACCTCTACACCATGGTTACTGACCTGACCAAAGCCTTTGACACAGTCATCCATGGGGGCCTTTGGATGGTAGTGTAGAAATTTGACTGCCCTGAGAAATCCATCACAATGATTCATTAGTCCCATGACAGCATCCGTCCATGTATTCTGGATGATGGTGAGTCATCTGATCCTTTCCTAGTCACTAATGGAGTTAGACATGTTAGTGCCAATCCTCTTCAGCATGTTTTTCTCTGCAATCCCTTCCATGATGGTGATCTGGGCATCGAAAGTAGATGCTGCTCAATCTGAGATAGCTCCAGACGAAGAGTAAGATCTTCAAGTGCATACTTCCCAATTCCCTGTTTTCGGTTGACTGTGCACCAGCTGCCAGTTTGGAGCTGGACACAAAATGCAACATGGATTTATTCGCCAATGCATGGGACAACTTTTTTCTTCCATTCGGCATGCTCCAAGGAAAGCTCATCCTGAGCCCAAGATTTCGGTCCCTGACCAGAACTTGTCTGCAGTGATTAAGTTCACTTACCTTGGCAGCATGCTCTCTCTCTCTGACCGTCTATATTGATGATGAGGCACATGCACCGATTGACAAAACAAGTGTTGTCTTTGGTAGATCTCACCATCACTCTGGGAATGAAGAGCAGTTAGTCGGCCTACCAAAGTGAAAGTTCATAGGGCAATACCCCTGCCCACTCTGCTCGTCACATGTAGAGAAGGAAGGAACTTGTACTCTTCATGTGAGGCTGTACCAGGGCCATGTTCACTTTAGCAGACTTCAGAAGCTTCCTGAAGATCAGGTAGCAGGAGAAAATAATGCCAGCCTTTATGAAAATAAACAATTGAGAAACCCCAAACTTTGGCTTTTGGATTCATCAGACCAACTGCCTCTGCGCAAATAGAAACCAGAACAAGAAACTCAATTCGCCATGCTAGCTCTTAAGTTCTGCAAACACATTGGGGGTAATTCTAAATTTTGATGATAGAGTAAAATGAGCAGTGTCATTTAATTTTCATTTTGGCAGGGATGTTTTATAGGCAGCTGAATCAATAATGTTGATTTTATATTATTGCTCTGAGTCAAATTGCTCCCATTGCTTCTTCATTTTTTATTCTGGTATCAGCATGCAACTGAAGCAGTATGCGTTTGGTTCCTAGTACTCTTGAATAACTCTAGAATTCTCCAGCCATTCATACCCCACCACCGCTGCCAGAGAGGACAGAGAATTTGGTGCTCAGTCAAATCTCCGTTCACTGCAGCGGGGTGGGAGAATCCTGGTGGCATGAATGGCTGGAAAATCCCACCCATCATCTTTTAAGAGCAGTTGAAATGTGCATTAACCTCAATGTTAATCCTTGCAAACGGTACTTTATTTAGGATCATTACACACACAGGCTAATAAATAATTACTGTTACACAGAGATTTGATAAAGTTGGGAGACATTTTCTTGTGGCAGAGCAAATTATTGTGGAGAACCTCAGGCACAATGACAACGGTGCAATTAAAAAAAATCCTTGGTTTTTACCCACGATGACCAAACAAAGAACAAAGAACAATACAGCACAGGAACAGGCCCTTCGGCCCTCCAAGCCCGCGCCGCTCCCTGGTCCAAACTAGACCATTCGTTTGTATCCCTCCGTTCCCACTCCGTTCATATAGCTGTCTAGATAAGTCTTAAACGTTCCCAGTGTGTCCGCCTCCACCACCTTGCCTGGCAGCGCATTCCAGGCCCCCACCACCCTCTGTGTAAAATATGTCCATCTGATATCAGTGTTAAACCTCCCCCCCTTCACCTTGAACCTATGACCCCTCGTGAACGTCACCACCGACCTGGAGAAAAGCTTCCCACCGTTCACCCTATCTATGCCTTTCATAATTTTATACACCTCTATTAAGTCTCCCCCTCATCCTCCGTCTTTCCAGGGAGAACAACCCCAATTTACCCAATCTCTCCTCATAACTAAGCCCCTCCATACCAGGTAACATCCTGGTAAACCTCCTCTGTACTCTCTCGAAAGCCTCCACGTCCTTCTGGTAGTGTGGCGACCAGAACTGGACGCAGTATTCCAGATGCGGCCGAACCAACGTTCTATACATCTGCAACATCAGACCCCCCCCAACTTTTATACTCTATGCCCAGTCCTATAAAGGCAAGCATGCCATATGCCTTCTTCACCACCTTCTCCACCTGTGACGTCACTTTCAAGGATCTGTGGACTTGCACACCCAGGTCCCTCTGCGTATCTACACCCTTTATGGTTCTGCCATTTATCATATAGCTCCTCCCTACATTATTTCTACCAAAATGCATCACTTCGCATTTATCAGGAACCTTTAACTTCATGACGTGAATACAAAAAAAGAAAATGGCAACATTATTGTGATTAATGCCGAGCATTGGAGGAATCTTGGAATTATAGAAGCTAACAGCACAGAACCACGCATTTACATCCACTGTGCCTTAGTTGGCTCTTTGCCGGATCAATCTGGAACAAATCCCAATGCTTTCTCTCCCAATTCATAGTCTTGTTGAAGCTTTTAGTTTTGCACTCATCAGGACAGATTCACAAGAATACCAAATCCAAAGGAAACAACAATTTATACTGCATGAGAAAAGCGTGCTGACTGGTTGGCAGGAGGCCTCTGATTGGCAGAAGCATTACCATGAGGAATGGACCAGGGAAAAATTAAATGCCATGCTCCTGTTTAAACTCAAACCAGTCAGGTTGACTCTGATTGGTCAAGTTTTATTGGTAAACAATTAATTGTTCTCTGTTGCATTCTCCACAGCAACATCTTTACCAATCAGAGTCCCCTTGTCAACCAATCAGCACCCTCATCTCATGCTGCATTAATTGTTCTTCCCTTTAGATTTGGTATTCTTGCAAATCTGTCTTAATGAGAGCAAAATGAAACATTTCAACAAGGTGTCTCTTTTTTCAGCAGTGCTCAAGTTCTATCAAGTGACTAATCAATAATCTCTACCCCCTCAAAAAACACTGCTGAATCCTTTGTTGTTGCAAACATGTTCTCATATTCAAGTTTCCTTTCCCCTCCAAAGACATTGAATGTGTTGCTTCCCAGGTTCTTGACCATCTTTCCTGTAATTCCATGTTTGAATCTCTTCAATCTGATTTCCCCCCCCCACCCCCACCCCCCCCACCCCCCCCAACCCCCACCCCCCCCACCCCCCCACCCCCCCCACCCCCACCCCCCCCACCCCCCCCACCCCCCCCACCCCCACCCCCCCCAACCCCCCCCCACCCCCACCCCCCCAACCCCCACCCCCCCCACCCCCCCCCCACCCCCACCCCCCCCACCCCCACCACCCCCCCCCACCCCCACCCCCACCCCCCCCAACCCCCACCCCCCCCACCCCCACCCCCCCACCCCACCCCCCCCACCCCCCCCACCCCCCCCACCCCCACCCCCCCCCACCCCCCCACCCCCCCACCCCCCCCACCCCCCCACCCCCACCCCCCCACCCCCCCACCCCCCCCACCCCCCCCACCCCCCCACCCCACCCCCACCCCCCCCCACCCCCACCCCACCCCCCCCCACCCCACCCCCACCCCCCCCACCCCCACCCCACCCCCACCCCACCCCCACCCCACCCCCACCCCCACCCCACCCCCCCCCCCCGTCCCCCCACCCCATCACAGCTCCAAACAGCCCCGAATCAAAGTGACAAATGACATCCTCTGCGACTGTGGCTGTGGTTTACTGTTGGCCTCATCCTTCGCGATCTGTCTGCAACCTATAACATGGTAGACTAAACCATCCTCCACCAATGCCTCTTCCATATTTTCCAGCTGAATGGGACTGCCTGCATCTGATTCCATTGTAACCTATCCAGTCACAGTTGGAGAATCTACTGCAAAGGTTTATCTTCCCATTCCCTCTCCTTAGCCTCCTGTCATTTTTTATTAACACTTTGCAACTCAGTGACATAATCTGAAGATACAAGACTGAGGCCGGGATTTTACCACCCAGCCCATCATGGGAATCGGAGTGGGTGAGGGGCAGATAATGGAAAGGTCCATTGACCTGGGGCGGGATTTTATGGTTTTGGGACAAGCAAGGCCATAAAATCCCATTCCAGGTTTTGCCTGCACACTAATGATGCCTCAGAGTACCTCACCGCCAACTCTCAAACCCTTCACTGTCTCTCTGTTGCCAGGCTGATTGTCTATCAGACAGTTTTGGATAAGCCAAAATGTCTTCCAGTTGAACACTGGGCAGAGCGAAGCAAAAATTTTCAGCACCACCACAAATCCCCAGCCATCAATTCCATCCCTTGTGAGGACTGTTTCAAGACGAATAAGTAAATATTCCACCCAGCATCTCTATGCAGACTTTTGTCCTTAAACGTTTCCTCATTCTTTTAGTATTCATTTCATATTCATGAATACTTATCCACTGACTCCCCACAGGAAGAAACATTCTTTCCCTAGCCATTTTATTCAAACTGCTCATAATTTTAAAAAAAACTAAAATATATCTGTTGGCATTTTTGCTGCAGTGAAGAGTAATTTTCCCTTGTCACTAAATTTTCCCACCCTGGCATCACCATGGTAAATCTATACTGAATGCTTTCTCTTTTCTACAGCTTCAGAACATACTAACTCAGAATCAAAATTCTCAATCTCATCCTGGGCCCCAAACAGGCAGATAGAACTATCCACTGGGAAGCAGCAGTAGATAGTTAATTCAGGAACCGAGCTTGAACTCTTTTCTCCGTACTTCGGCTCTGCTAGTGCCTTTAGCTTCAAAACATTTAAACTGACACATGTCAGTGTGACCGAGCACTGGAGTATGATCACAATGGATTGCTGGGAGTTTGGTGACTTGAGGGAGTTGGATCAGAAGGGGAGGGAGATGCTCCTTTGCTTTTTCTAATCTTTTCATCCTGTACAAACTGCTTCTTGTTCTACCACACGAAAGAGCTAACTGTTCAGTAAATATATGGTACTGGCTAAGGTCTATTCCATTCCTAAGGTTTAAAATAATACAGGAATTTGTGGCAAAATTAACAGAATACATAGAAGAAAATAAATAATTGATAAAATAATCAAGTAGATAATTAAAACACTTAAGGATGACAGAACAGATGATGTGCCATGGCTTGCAGGAACTCCTGGATAACCGTGTGATCCAGAGCAAACACTGTGTGCAGTAAATGCCTGCGCCTTGAGGAGCTTCAGCTTCGAGTCATCGAGCTGGAGGCTGAGCTGCAGACACTGTGATACATCAGGGAGGGAGGTGCCTTGTACCTGGAGGCAGTCACATCCCTTAGGACTGATTTGAAAGATGGTCAGGAACAAGAAGGTGAGACCGCAGCTGAAGCAGGCTAGGGGACCCACAGGACAGGAGTGTCAATCTATGCAGTTATCCAACAGGTTTGAGGTTATTTCAGCTTGTTTGGATTTGAGATGAGGAGGTTGCAGAGAGGATGACTGATGATAGCGCTGTGATACAGGAAACCATTCAATTGGGAGGAGCAAAGAGGAATATAGTGGTAGTAGGGGACAGTACTCCTCTTTGCAGTAAAGAACAAGAGTCCAGCTATGTTGCCTGCCCAGTGCCAGGGTTCAGGATATTTGTTCAGCGTTGGAGAGGAACTTACAGTGGGAGGGGCATAATCCAGTTGCAAGAGCCATGTAGGTACCAGCAATAAACGGAGGATTAAGGAAGAAGTTTCTGCATAGTCAGTATGAGGAGCCAGGCACCAAATTAAAAGGCAGAACGTCGGAATCTGGCTTATTTATGGCCTGAGCCACATGCAAATTGGCATGGGCAAATAAAATTTGGGAAATGAATGCATGGCTCAAAGACTGGTGTGGGAGACTGGTCTGGGAAGAGGGTTACAGTTCACGGAGAACTGGCACCAGTACAAGTGAAAGTGGGGCTGTCCCACATGCTGAGGCTGGTTTTCTAGTGAGCCACGTAACTAGGGAAATAGGCTGAGTTTTAAAACAAATCAATTTTTGGAAGCTGAGGTAGATCAAAGAGTAGCAACAAGGCAAGAAAGAAAAGTATTAATATTGGAAATGATAAACAGGTGACAGGAAGGGACAAAGAGTACAATCTAAGAGTAAAACAGCAGTAAAAGTTGGAGGTTACAAAAATAATAAACTAATAAAATGACAAACTAAAAGCTTTGTACCTGAATGCACATAGCATTTGAAGCAAAACAGATAAAATGATAGTGCAAATTGAAATTAATGAATCCCATCTGATAGCGATTACAGAAACATGACTGCAGGATGACAAAGATTGGGACCTGACTATTGAAGTGGATGTGATGTTTAGGAAGGACATGAAGTTAGGAAAAGGTGGAGGGTGGCTGTGTTAATTAATGATGGTATTAGCACCATAGAGAGGGTTGACTTAAATTCAGGAAACCAAGATATAGAAATGATTTAGGTTGAACTGAGGAATGATACAATCAAGTAATCACTTGAGGGTGTGGTATGTGGACTCCATAATTTTAATTATGTGTTCGGACATAGTACAACGGAAGACATACTGGGCACTTGTTGGAAAATAATCATAGAGTATTATTATCTACATATAGACTGGAAAAGTCAGATGGGCAAAGATAGCCTCGATAAGGAGTTCATTGAATATTTTCAGGATAGTTTCTTAGAATAGCACATTCTAGAGAAAACCGGAGAGCAGGTTATACTTGACCTTGTACTGTAAAATGAGATAGGATTAATTGATAACTTCATAGTTCTATGAGGGTAGGCAGGGTAGACTCAGAAAAAATGTTCCTGATAGTCCTGAACCAGGGGTCACAGTTTGAGGATAAGAGGTAAACCTTTTAGGACTGAGGTGAGGAGAAATTTCTTCACCCAGATAGTGATGAATCTGTGGAATCTATTGTTAACTTACATAGTTTTGGTGAATCGACAACTTTGTCAAAAATATCAAATCAGAGTAATTTTACTGAACCCAGTAAGCCAATTCATTACAAACAGTGCACAGGGTAATTTCATCCTCAAAGTTTATATGAATCCATAGTTTTATAATGCCTCTGTTAAAATCTGTTACTGGTGGTTATGGGCTTAATCATGCGGACATTGGTCTTCGGCAGTGCTGCAAAATGGGCCATAGCAAATTGGCAGTCTGTTTTAAATCTCACAAGAAAATCAGATGGGATGCAAAATGAACTGTTGATTCACTGCGACCCAAAGACTAATCTCATCCATAACATGTCACTGGAGCATGACTGATAAGATTAAGTGCATATGACCAGAATACTAATGCATTATATGCTTCAGTGTAAAGGTGTAACAAGGTCATTTGTTTTCTAATAAGGTACCAGACTCTCCTGACCTTGTGTGGACTATATTGTAAAATATATAGTTGTTCCCAATGACTAACATGACGTTTATTTAACTTCTGTATTGCCCCAAAGGACAGGAATTTGTCAAGATATTCAGCCGACAAAACTTTAGAGCATTGCCATCATAAATTCATACTCGAAAATAGGACAATAGAACCACAACACCATTATCAAATCTATTTTGTAGAAAAGCGATAGTATGATTTTTCAATAGCTAAGTGTCCCACTTTGACCTTTTGTTGTGACTTGATCTGAATATATATTTTCTTCCTTCGAACTGCTTGGAACCTGCTGCCACAATCCTTCCTGAACCGTGCTAATGGCTGCAGCGTTAACTCCAGCAGTTTTAAACTCAGTGGGAACTGCATTCCAAAAGCTCAAGGAAGTTAGTGAAATCAGTTGGCCATGAACAGATGCGATTTGTGTTCGCTCTTGTTTGAATTCTTTATGTTTGAGCTATTTCTTACACTTAGCAAAGTGTCTAGAGACACTGCAAAGACTGAGCTTGTTAATGAATTGGCCATCGTTTTTACTGCATATCCAAGTATTTAAACACATGCTGCCCTCAAGGTGAGGGTCTGGCACAAGCTGAAGCTTTGTATCCGTGCTTCTATTCTTCTTCGCACTACTGGCGTGTAACAAATTCACATTGCTTGTAGGAAGAATTACAGAATGGAAGTTTTCCCTTGTGTAGTCTTTTTCAGTCACCAGGAAGCACATTGCAGCAACCTTTAGCTAACCGTCTGAAGTGAAGTCCCAGAATACGTTGCTGCCCCTGAGTTATATTTGTTCAGGCATCAAGCCAGGAGAAGTGAGAGCTGCCCTACTTTCCTCATCATAGGCTCTTACCTTGAATGGAATTAATGACAAAAAAGGAAATAGTAAATGGGTTACTTTTTCATTTAGAAAATAGGGAATAATAAATATGAGTGAGTGATTTATAGGACAATATTCTCATCAGGGATTTAGAGGACAGCAAAGAACACCAAAGTTCAAGTAATTTGTATCCACAATCTAATTCCTGAGATGAGATTACATTTCCTTGGAATCACTTCAGGAGATCTATTGTTCATATGTATATATATAACAAGCCGGAAAACTAGTAAAAGCTGACCAGCACTTTCAAATAAACAGCCCGAAAAATGCTGGCTGCTTAACAACAGCAAAGAACAAAGAACAATACAGCACAGAAACAGGCCCTTCGGCCCTCCAAGCCCGCGCCGCTCCCTGGTCTAAACTAGACCATTCTTTTGTATCCCTCCATTCCCACTCCGTTCATGTGGCTATCTCGATAAGTCTTAAATGTTCCCAGTGTGTCCGCCTCCACCATCTTGCCCGGCAGCGCATTCCAGGTCCCCACCACCCTCTGTGTAAAATACGTCCTTCTAATATCCGTGTTAAACCTCCCCCCCCTCACCTTGAACCTATGACCCCTCGTGAACGTCACCACCGACCTGGGAAAAAGCTTCCCACCGTTCACCCTATCTATGCCTTTCATAATTTTATACACCTCTATTAGGTCACCCCTCATCCTCCGTCTTTCCAGTGAGAACAACCCCAGTTTACCCAATCTCTCCTCATAACTAAGCCCTTCCATACCAGGTAACATCCTGGTAAACCTCCTCTGCACTCTCTCTAAAGCCTCCACGTCCTTCTGGTAGTGTGGCGACCAGAACTGGGCGCAGTATTCCAAATGCGGCTGAACCAACGTTCTACACAACTGCAACATCAGACCCCAACTTTTATACTCTATGCCCCGTCCTATAAAGGCAAGCATGCCATATGCCTTATTCACTACCTTCTCCACCTGTGATGTCACCTTCAAGAATCTGTGGACTTGCACACCTGGTCCCTCTGCGTATCTATACCCTTTATGGTTCTGCCATTTATCATATAGCTCCCGCCTACGTTAGTTCTACCAAAATGCATCACTTCGCATTGATCTGGATTGAACTCCATCTGCCATTTCTTTGCCCAAATCTCCAGCCTATCTATATCCTTCTGTAGCTTCTGACAATGTTCCTCACTATCTGCAAGTCCAGCCATTTTCGTGTCATCCGCAAACTTACTGATCACCCAAGTTACACCTTCTTCCAGATTGTTTATATAAATCACAAACAGCAGAGGTCCCAATACAGAGCCCTGCGGAACACCACTAGTCACAGGCAACCAGCCGGAAAAAGACCCTTCCACTACCACCCTCTGTCTTCTGTGACCAAGCCAGTTCTCCACCCATCTAGCCACCTCCCCCTTTATCCCATGAGATCCAACCTTTTGCACCAACTACCATGAGGGACTTTGTCAAACGCTTTACTAAAGTCCATATAGACGACATCCACGGCCCTTCCCTCGTCAACCATTCTAGTCACTTCTTCAAAACACTCCACCAGGTTAGTGAGGCATGACCTCCCTCTCACAAAACCATGCTGACTATCGTTAATGAGTTTATTCCTTTCTAAATGCGCATACATCCTATCTCTAAGAATCTTCTCCAATAACTTCCCCACCACGGACATCAAGCTCACTGGCCTATAATTTCCTGAGTTATCCTTGCTACCCTTCTTAAATAACGGGACCACATTAGCTATCCTCCAATCCTCTGGGACCTCACCTGTGTCCAGTGACGAGACAAAGATTTGCGTCAGAGGCCCAGCGATTTCATCTCTCGTCTCCCTGAGCAGCCTTGGATAGATTCCATCAGGCCCTGGGGATTTGTCAGTCTTTATATTCCCTAAAAAACCTAACACTTCCTCCCTTGTAATGGAGATTTTCTCTAACTCCCCTCCGAGACACTCGATCATCGACCTTGATCATCGGCCTGCAATCAAAAAATGAATAGCTAAACAGTATTAAAACTTAAACTTTAGTTATGACAATGGACCCCAGAAATTCACAGGGCTATTTGTGAGGTAATTGTGCTGTTAGAACCGGAGGCAGTCAGTGATTGACGATGCTGACTCCATCATCAAAATGCACAGAGTTCCACCAAAATGGTGAATACAACCAAGAACCCCATTCCCTTGCAATACTGGACCTGGGATTTGATCAGGAAATTTGCTGTTGCAGGATATTGTGTGGCCAAATGGGCCACCTAAAATGGCGATGTGTAAACCACTCTGGGACAATTGGGCAAGAACTAAAATGACAGGCTGCAGCCTAAAAGACAGAGATAAACAGGCTGCAGCTCAGACGGGCGAATACACAGGATATGGGTCATCTCCAGGACAAAAGGGACTTTCTGGTCAAACTGTATTGTTTACCAGACATAGGAAGCCTTAACCCCTTATTTGGGAGGGAGGTATGTGACCTAAGTGCCTCCAGCACCTACAGGCATAGCCGTTGGGTACACACCCAGAGATCGGGGTGGCAGCACCTGATTGGACTCTTATCGATCAGGGTGATCAAGCCCTGATCGATTGATTGACAAGAATCAGGAGACCGCCCAAAAAGGACACAAAACCAAGGAGGGATAATAGGTGCTGCACAACAGAAGAAGCCCTTTCTCTCTCTCTGACCCCACGAACGAGCTACAACAATGGTGACCGTCGCCCAGCAACAACCAGCACGAGGAGAGCCACCACACCTGAGAAGGAAGGAAGACCAGAGCCAGAGTGCCAGACCAGACCAATGGACCAGACTACGCAGAGGACTACAGAGACCAGCGCACAGATAAAGGCCAATATCTGCTTGGGTCCTTGTCAGTCACGCAAAGTTAAGTCAAGGTCTCGTATTGGACTTGAACTTTAGTATTTTCTGTAAAGATAACTTATTGTTGGTGGGGTGGGTGATTATTGATTGTGTGTTTTAAATAAATATTGGTTGTACTAACAAGACGTCTACTCGCAGTTATTTGTCCACCGTATAAGGGTTAAAACAGACTGTGCGGCAGGCACAACAATTGGCGACTCCACCAGGACATCGATAAGAAGTAATTTTGTTGCTCCGATATTGAATCCCACAGAATCTATATTGAACGATTATTTAAAACTCAGCCAACAGGTGTAAACTCCTTATTGGACAAATAACTGCTTTCGGTAATTGTCACTGTGCATGCGTTGTTGCTAACAGGGAGGATAGGGTAAACGCCGTAGGTTTACATTAGAATCCAGAGGGATTAGGACCGGAACGTAGCCCAAAGCTGTACCCACAGTCCAATCAACTCCCTACCCCTTGTCATTGAAAATAGAATGGCAGGAAACAGCACGGAGACAGAGAAGTGTCCCATATGGGAAACAAAAATCAGGGAATTTATTAAGAAGAAAGGGTGGCCCCTAGGGGCAGAATCTTGTGCCAATACCGAGACGGGACCGGGATCCCTAGGGCAGAAGTATTGGGATGATCTGAGGAAAGTTCAGGGAAACGGGCAGGCAAACGTGAGAAAGCGACTGCCATTGTGAGCTGCTTAGGACAGCTGCTAGGAACAGAAAAGGAGTTAAACACAGTTCGTAAGGAACTGGAGGAATCAAAGCAGGCACAGGAGGAAAAGGAGGAGGAGATTAAGAAACTAAAGGAACAGCAGCAGGAGAGGATAGAGCAGATAAGAGCCAAAAAGGACAGAGAGGTGGATGAATTAAGGAGAACTAACCAGGCAAATTTATTACATCTGGGCAATTTTCAAACCCAGTATGAAAGAGTCCACCAAGATGCCCAGTGCGCTGTCTTGGCCAAAGGTGAAGCCGAGCAGGCGATAGCACGATTGGAAGCTAAGTGCGCTGATCTGCAGGCGGCAATAAAAGTGCTACATCAAGCCAGTAAAGAACAGAGACAGGCAACCGTGACCACTCCAAATGCCAGCGAGAAATTTCACGGCTGGAATCCCTAAAATCAGTTCAAAACGGGTTTATGTGAACCTTCGGGACAATAGAGGAAGAGGAGATAGAGAATGCGGATTGGGGAGAGTTAAAGGGGAATGCTAGTCTTTACATTACGCAAACCGAGGATTGGGGTCCACCACTATCCTTCCCAGGGGAAGTCATACCCACTGCGCCCCCAGATTCACCTCCAGTACCGATGCACCCAGTGATGACAGAACTTCGGGTAGGAGAGTCTCAGGGCCCAGCTGTTACATACACGACCCCGTTTATGGTGGCACAATTGGCTGAGATTGCAAATAAAATCACAACCTTTGAGCCATCGGCTGATCCACACAGTTTCTTTGAGGATGTTAGGCAGCAGAAGATAATGCATGGACTAGATGAAAGGGAAGAGGTGAAGCTGATAGTCATGTGCTTAAGCAAGTCTGTACGGTCTGCCCTGCCAGCCCCTCAAAATGTCGGGGAAGGAACCCTAAACGAAATTAAGGAAGCGATACTGACCGCGGTAGGATTTAATAAAGGGGATCCTGTAGATGGGTTAAATAAATGTAGACAGAGGAAAGGGGAACATCCGACTGCCTTTGCCAGTCGTTTATGGATCCACTTCACGGGAGTACATGGGGAATTAGATAGGGCTAGATTAAATGAGGCTGATTCATCCAAATGGGCTCGGACATTAGTCTCGCACACTACAGAGGAAGGCAAGAAAACCTGCGCTAATTTTGACCCCGCAGAGACCACACACAATGAAGCATGAGTTCTCCGACGCTTAGCTCAAGTCTGGGAACAGGAAGTTCAGGGAGCCCCAATGTCACGGTCAGAAAGGGAGGCGAGAATGCTTCCAATGAGGGCTAGCCAGGGTCCAGTATGGAGAAACGAGGGTAGAGGGGATCACCAACACCAGAGAGGTACAGCTCCACCTTACACAGCAGCCCCGTGGAGAGATAGAGGGATATGTTTTAATTATGGGCAGCCAGGACACTTCACCCGAGATTGTAGGAGACCCCCACCACATACACGGTCTCCGAGACCACCAGGACCACCGGCTCCACCAGTTAAACCAGCTCCTAGAGCTTCACACACTCAACTGCGCAGCAATCCCGCCACCATGACTGAAGCAGGAAAGTTGTTTGTCGGCGGCCTGAACTTCAACACAGAGGAGCAGTCCCTGGAAGAGGTTTTCTCCAAGTACGGGCAGATCTCTGAGGTGAAAGTGATTAAAGACAAAGACACCATGGCGTCCCGCGGTTTCAGCTTCATCACTTTTGAAAACCCAGAGAACGCCAGGGACGCGCTGCAGGCGGTGAATGAAAAATCCCTCGATGGGCGCCAGATCCGGGTGGGTCATGCCAAGAAAAGGTCTGGAGGCGGCCACGGGTATGGTCAAGGCAGCTATAGTGGCGGCTATGGTAACAGTGGCCGCAGGAGAGGAGCAGGAGGTGACTATTGGGATAGTGGCGAGAGGAAGCTATCGTGGCGGAGGCCGGTTTGATACAGGAGGCCGAGATAGCTAGGGCCAAGGTGGATACTACTACAGTGGTGGTGGTGGTTACGATGGCCGCTCATACAGGGACTATGACTGATCAAAGCAAGAGAAGCATTTCTGCCAGATTCAGGATCAACCTCCCACTTTGTTCCTAAAATGACATATTCATACACAGACCTGGAACAATGTTCTGGGGTTCCAGATTTGAAACACACCACAGTAGATGGTTAAATTTGAATTCTGTGCTTCAGCAGGCCAACAGACAGGTGAGACCCTCAATGCCTCAGGAAGATTCCCTCCAGCATTTTACCACAAAGATACTGCATGAGTTCTGATAAAAGTCATCAATCTGAATTCATCATCATAGAAACCCTACAGTGCAGAAGGAGGCCATTCGGCCCATCGAGTCTGCACCGACCACAATCCCACCCAGGCCCTACCCCCACATATTTACCCGCTAATCCCTCTAACCTACACATCTCAGGGGCAATTTTAACCTGGCCAATCAACCTAACCCGCACATCTTTGGACTGTGGGAGGAAACCGGAGCAAACCCACGCAAACACGAGGAGAATGTGCAAACTCCACACAGACAGTGACCCGAGCTGGGAATCGAACCCAGGACCCTGGAGCTGTGAAGCAGCAGTGCTAACCACTGTGCTACCGTGCCGCCCACTCTATTGTGCACTCTATTTCTCTCTCCAAAGATGCTGCCAGACTGTTGAGTGTTTCCAACATTTTCTGATTTTATTCAAATTTCCCACATGGCTTCTGACTCTGATGCATAACCCAAGCATAACCGGGAAGCCTGTATACAATGAACACCACAGCAAGCACACAAAGTTAATATGGCACAGCACTGGGAGGTTTAAAGCACTTTCACTACGGACCATTCTGGAGGAGCCCTGCAGCATTTGGCAGAAGTCACCAACCACTGGTTTGACATGATGGCTCAAACACCTTTATCACAGTGGACTGCCACAGAATGAAGGCATCATTACTGTTGCTAGGATACAAGGCGTGATTGTACGATACACCGTCTATTATTACATTTCAGCTGGAATTGATTTTGTTTGTGATACATCTTCCAATTGAGTGCAGTGCCTGAATGCCAAAGAACAAAGAACAAAGAACAAAGAACAGTACAGCACAGGAAACAGGCCCTTCGGCCCTCCAAGCCTGTGCCGCTCCTTGGTCCAACTAGACCAATCGTTTGTATCCCTCCATTCCCAGGTTGCTCATGTGACTATCCAGGTAAGTCTTAAACGATGTCAGCGTGCCTGCCTCCACCACCCTACTTGGCAGCGCATTCCAGGCCCCCACCACCCTCTGTGTAAAAAACATCCCTCTAATATCTGAGTTATACTTCGCCCCTCTCACCTTGAGCCCGTGACCCCTCGTGAACGTCACTTCTGATCTGGGAAAAAGCTTCCCACCGTTCACCCTATCTATCCCCTTCATAATCTTGTACACCTCTATTAGATCTCCCCTCATTCTCCGTCTTTCCAGGGAGAACAACCCCAGTTTACCCAATCTCTCCTCATAGCTAAGACCCTCCATACCAGGCAACATCCTGGTAAACCTTCTCTGCACTCTCTCGAACGCCTCCACGTCCTTCTGGTAGTGCGGCGACCAGAACTGGACGCAGTACTCCAAATGTGGCCTAACCAGCGTTCTATACAGCTGCATCATCAGACTCCAGCTTTTATACTCTATACCCCGTCCTATAAAGGCAAGCATACCATATGCCTTCTTCACCACCTTCTCCACCTGTGTTGCCACCTTCAAGGATTTGTGGACTTGCACACCTAGGTCCCTCTGTGTTTCTATACTCCTGATGACTCTGCCATTTATTGTATAACTCCTCCCTACATTATTTCTTCCAAAATGCATCACTTCGCATTTATCCGGATTAAACTCCATCTGCCACCTCTCCGCCCAATTTTCCAGCCTATCTATATCCTGCTGTATTGCCCGACAATGCTCTTCGCTATCCGCAAGTCCAGCCATCTTCGTGTCATCTGCAAACTTGCTGATTACACCAGTTACACCTTCTTCCAAATCATTTATATATATCACAAATAGCAGAGGTCCCAGTACAGAGCCCTGCGGAACACCACTGGTCACAGACCTCCAGCCGGAAAAAGACCCTTCGACCACTACCCTCTGTCTCCTATGGCCAAGCCAGTTCTCCACCCATCTAGCCACTTCTCCTTGTATCCCATGAGCCTTAACCTTCTTAACCAACCTGCCATGTGGGACTTTGTCAAATGCCTTACTGAAATCCATATAGACGACATCCACGGCCCTTCCTTCATCAACCGTTTTTGTCACTTCCTCAAAATACTCCACCAAATTTGTAAGGCACGACCTCCCTCTTACAAAACCATGCTGTCTGTCACTAATGAGATTGTTCCATTCTAAATGCACATACATCCTGTCTCTAAGAATCCTCTCCAACAACTTCCCTACCACGGACGTCAAGCTCACTGGCCTATAATTACCCGGGTTATCCCTGCTACCCTTCTTAAATAACGGTACCACATTCGCTATCCTCCAATCCTCAGGGACCTCACCCGTGTCCAAAGAAGCGACAAAGATTTCCATCAGAGGCCCAGCAATTTCATCTCTTGTCTCCCTGAGCAGTCGAGGATAGATGCCATCAGGCCCTGGGGCTTTGTCAGTTTTAATGTTCCCTAAAAAACCTAACACTTCCTCTCTTGTAATGGAGATTTTCTCTAACGGGTCAACACCTCCCTCCGAGACACTCCCGGTTAACACGCCCCTCTCCTTCGTGAATACCGATGCAAAGTATTCATTTAGGATCTCCCCTATTCCCTTGGGTTCTAAGCATAATTCCCCTCCTTTGTCCCTGAGAGGTCCGATTTTCTCCCTGACAACTCTTTTGTTCCTAACGTATGAATAGAATGCCTTAGGATTCTCCTTAATCCTGCCTGCCAAGAACATCTCGTGACCTCTTTTTGCCCTTCTAACTCCCCGTTTGAGTTCTTTCCTACTCTCTCTGTATTCCTCCAGAGCTCCATCTGTTTTCTGTTGCCTGGACTTAACGTACGCCTCCCTTTTCATTTTAATCAGATCCTCAATTTCCCTGGTTATCCACGGCTCTCGAATCCTACCTTTCCTATCTTTCCTTTTTACAGGCACATGCCTATCCAACAGCCTTATCAATAGTTCCTTAAAAGACTCCCACATGCCAGAACCGGACTTACCCTCGAACATCCTCTCCCAATCAACATCCACCAATTCCTGCCTAATCCAGCTATAGTTAGCCTTCCCCCAATTTAGCACCCTGCCCGTAGGACAGCACTCATCCTTGTCCATTACTATCCTGTGGTGAACCATTGTTGGTTCCCACCAGGTAGGGCTGAGCCATGGTCTGGCCAGTACTATGAGTCTGTAGATATGTTACTGTTGGGGTTAGGGTTGGGCTGTTCTACCTGTTAATATGGTCCTATGGTACACCCCAGTTGGCTCCCCCTCCTGGGAGAGGTATAAAGGTCACTGCTCTGCCTGGTGATCCTTTAGTCTGGGATCGTATACTGTATATAGTAGCTCTGTTATTGTTGGCAATAAAAGCCTTTATTTCCCGAGTACATCCAGCCTCTCGTGTGTTATATCGCGCATCAATTTTATTGCCAACAAGTAAATTCTTTTTTATTGAAAAAAAAACGACAAAAGAAAACATGGAGCAAATGCTTAAACCCGAACGGCTTACATTGGACCCACGTGCGGCGGGAGCATCGAACACTTTCGACCACTGGTTGAAGTGTTTCCAAGATTACCTCGACGCCTCCACAGCGGTCACCGACGACGCCGACAGACTCCGGGTCCTCCACGCGACGGTAAGCGACGTTGTATACTTAGCGATCCGGGGGGCCACCGACTACAAAGGGGCCCTCGAGCTTCTCAAGAAGCGATACAACAAACCGCCGAATGAGATCCATGCTCGATACCTTCTAGCCACTCGACGGCGGCAGCCCGGCGAAACGACGGAACAGTACGCGTGCGAGCTTCAGCAGCTAGCCAGAGCCTGCAACTGCAAGGCAGTGTCGGCAGACCAGTACATGAACGACCTAGCTCGAGATGCGTTCGTGGCGGGAATCGGCTCATCGTACATCCGCCTTCGGCTGTTGGAGCAAGGTAACCTCGATCTCACTAAAACCATAGAGTTAGCTGACGCTCTAGAAACGGCCTCCAAAAGTCTGGCGATATACCCCGATGACCACGTGGAGACAGTGTGGCAGGGCCAGCCGCAGACTCCACTTCATTCAGCGGGACCGAAAAACTGCGCGATTGCGTTCCCAGCCTTGGACCTGACGACGGCAGCAGCTCCAGGTGGCCCGCGGTGTTACTTCTGTGGGGGGGTGAAACATCCTCGGCAGCGATGTCCAGCTAAAGCGGTGTTGTGCTCCGCCTGCGGCAAGAAGGGGCATTATTTCAAAGTGTGCCGGTCCAAACCTCCATCCAAGAACAGCAGTGCGGCGTGTGACTCCCCGGAGCCGGCCTCCTTGTCTTCTGTGTCTTCAAGGTCTTCTACCACGTGCGATTCCAGGACGTCGCCATTCCGAACGACGGAGTCGCAAGACACGTGCGACCTGCAGGGGCCGCAGGTTTTGGCGCCATCGTCCACGTGCGACCTATGGGGGCAGCCATTTTGGTCGGCACCGACCGCGAATGACCAGCAGGGGTCGTCATCAATCATCTCAGCTGCCTGCAGTTGCACCCACGAACCAACGGTGGCGTCGATCATCCTGGACCAGGCCAAGCCTCACAGACTCGACAAGTCCATGATGGACATACAGGTAAACAGACGCCCGATTTATTGTTTGACAGCGGGAGCATGGAGAGCTTCATTCACCCGGACACCGTGAAGTGGTGTGGTCTCCAGATTCGGACTGTCAAGCAGACAATTTCGATGGCGTCAAGGTCCCGGTCTGTCACCGTGCTAGGGAGCTGCGTGGTCAATCTGACGGTGCAGGGCACGGTTTACGAGAACTTCAGGCTTCTTGTGTTACCGCACCTTTGTGCGCCAATACTCCTAGGACTAGATTTTATGGTCCACTTGAAGAGTGTAACCCTGCAGTACGATGGGCCACTCCCTCCGCTTTCAGTGGGAGACCCGCAGCCTCTAAGTTGCCCAACGCGCTCCACATGTAGTCTCTCAACGCTTAGGATTACCACACCCTCCCTATTCCAGAATCTCGTGCCAGGCTGCAAGCCCATCGCAACAAAGAGCAGGCATTACAGCGCTGAGGATCGGATCTTCATTCAATCTGAAGTTCAGCGGCTCCTCAAGGAAGGGATCATCAAACCTAGCGCTAGTCCTTGGAGAGCGCAAGTCGTGGTGGTTAAGAATGGGAACAAACCCCGGATGGTCATAGACTATAGTCAGACCATTAACAGATACACGCAGCTGGATGCGTATCCCCTCCCGCGCATATCTGACATGGTCAACCAGATTGCGCAGTACCGGGTGTTCTCCACCATCGACTTAAAATCTGCTTATCACCAGCTCCCCATTCGCCCAGAGGACCGACAATACACGGCCTTTGAGGCGGATGGTCGCCTGTACCATTTTTTAAGGGTTCCTTTTGGTGTCACGAATGGGGTCTCGGTCTTCCAGCGTGCTATGGACCGAATGGTGGACCAGAACGGGCTGCGGGCTACCTTCCCGTACCTGGATAACGTCACCATCTGCGGCCATGACCAGCAGGACCACGATGCCAACCTTCTTAGATTCTTACGCACTGCATCTCGCCTGAATCTGACCTACAACAGGGAGAAGTGTGTATTTCGCGCGCGCCGCCTAGCTATCCTCGGATACGTGGTGGGAAACGGGGTCCTTGGCCTTGATCCAGACCGTATGCGTCCTCTCCTCGAACTTCCCCTGCCCACTAGCGTCAAAGCACTGAGAAGATGTTTAGGCTTCTTCTCATACTATGCACAGTGGGTTCCCAATTACGCGGACAAAGCCCGTCCGCTCATCAAGTCTACCTCTTTTCCCCTAGCAACAGAGTCTCGCTTAGCCTTTGCAAGAATAAAAGCCGACATCGCGAAAGCCACGATGCACGCTATTGATGAGTCCATCCCCTTCCAGGTGGAGAGTGATGCATCTGATTTCGCCCTGGCCGCCACACTTAACCAGGCGGGCAGGCCCGTCGCCTTTTTCTCTCGCACCCTCCAAGGCCCTGAAATTCGACATTCGGCAGTGGAAAAGGAGGCCCAGGCCATTGTGGAGGCCGTCCGGCATTGGCGCCATTACTTGGCGGGAAAACGGTTCACTCTGCTCACGGACCAGGGGTCCGTGGCGTTCATGTTCAACAACACGTTACGGGGTAAGATCAAGAATGATAAAATCTTGAGGTGGAGAATCGAACTCTCCACCTACAATTATGATATCATGTACCGTCCAGGGAAGCTCAACGAGCCCTCGGATGCCCTGTCGCGTGGAACATGCGCTAGTATGCAGGAGAATCGATTGCAGGCTCTCCACAATGACCTCTGCCATGCGGGGGTCACTCGGCTCTTCCACTTCATAAAGGCCCGGAATCTACCCTACTCGGTGGAGGATGTCAGGTCCATAACCAGAAGCTGCCGGGTATGCGCGGAATGCAAACCGCACTTCTACCGACCTGACAGGGCACACCTCATTAAGGCCACTCGTCCCTTCGAAAGACTGAGTGTGGACTTTAAGGGCCCCCTTCCCTCGACAGATCGGAACGTGTACTTCCTCAATGTGGTTGATGAGTACTCACGATTCCCTTTTGTCATTCCCTGTTCTGATATGACCGCTGCCACGGTTATCAAGGCATTTCGTGATCTTTTCACCCTGTTCGGTTACCCCTGTTATATCCACAGCGATAGGGGCTCGTCGTTCATGAGCGATGACTTGAGTCAATATCTGCTCTCATATGGGATTGCCTCTAGTAGAACCATGAGCTACAACCCAAGGGGTAATGAACAGGTCGAACGAGAGAATGCTACAGTCTGGAAGGCTGTCTTACTGGCGTTGAGGTCTAAAGGTCTTCCAGTCTCCCGTTGGCAAGAGGTACTCCCTGATGCGCTCCACTCCATACGCTCACTCCTGTGTACGGCAACCAACGCTACTCCTCATGAGAGAATGTTTTTATTCCCTAGGAAGTCTTCCTCTGGGACCTCATTACCGTCTTGGTTGACGTACTCAGGACCTGTCCTCCTGCGGCGGCATGTTAGGACCCGCAAGTCTGACCCTTTGGTTGAACAGGTCCATCTCCTCCGTGCCAACCCTCAGTATGCCTACGTGGCATATCCTGACGGGCGAGAGGACACGGTCTCGATTCGAGATCTGGCGCCAGCAGGGGGCTTGGAAACCCCTGTCGCTACCACACCTCCTGTTAGGGACCCCCCAACCATTTTTTCCCCTCCTGACACGGCACGGGCAGTATCGGGACCACCATTTAACCCTCTTACTCCCGTGTACAGCTTGCCTGAGTCCAGGAGATGGTCGCCACTTCGAGGCGTGCCCGAGTTCAGCGGATTGTCACCACCTCGGGTCTACCGGCCCGTGAGGCACTGGAGGAGTCGCTGGACACCGTCTTGGAGAGAACGTCACCGCGATTGCCTGAACCGGTGTCATCGCCGGTGTTGAGGAGGTCACAGCGACGGTGCGGTCCCCCAGACCGCTTGAACTTATAGACAGATGAACAATTGTTCTGTGTTTTGTACCCCGCCGGCCTTTGTTTTCAAAGGAGGGGTGAATGTGGTGAACCATTGTTGGTTACCACCAGGAGTGCTGAGCCATGGTCTGGCCAGTACTATGAGTCTGTAGATATGTTACTGTTGGGGTTAGGGTTGGGCTGTTCTACCTGTTAATATAGTCCTATGGTACACCCCAGTTGGCTCCGCCTCCTGGGAGAGGTATAAAGGTCACTGCTCTGCCTGGTGACCCTTTAGTCTGGGATCGTATACTGTATATAGTAGCTCTGTTATTGTTGGCAATAAAAGCCTTTATTTCCCGAGTACATCCAGCCTCTCATGTGTTATATCGCGCATCATATCCTAAAGTTAACAGAGTTGTGGTCAGTATTTGCCACATGTTCCCCTACCGAAACTTTGACGACCTGACCGGGCTCATTTCCCAGAACTAGGTCCAGTATAGCCCCCTCTCTAGTCGGGCTATCTACATACTGTTCCAAAGAACCTTCCAGTACGCATTTTACAAATTCCTCCCCGTCCGGACCCCCAGCTCTAAGCACTTTCCAGTCTGTGCCAGGGAAATTAAAGTCCCCCACTACAACAACCCTATTTTTTCTGCACCTATCCAGAATCTCCTGACATATCCTTTCCTCCACTTCCCGTGGGCTGTTGGGTGGTCTGTAGTACACCCCCAGCATAGTGACTGCACCTTTCCTGTTTCTGAGTTCCACCCACGGCGACTCAGTACATGACCCCTCTAAGTTGTCTATCCTCTGCACCGCGGTAACATGCTCCTGAACTAATATCGCTACTCCCCCACTTTTTTTAGCCCCTCCTCTGTCTCGCCTAAAACACTGATACCCCGGAATATTCAGCTGCCAGGCTTGTCCTTCTTTTAACCAAGTTTCCGTCACCGCAACCACATCCAAATTCCACATAAGCATTAAGGCTCTAAGTTCATCTGTTTTACCCGTTACGCTCCTCGCATTGAAGCAGATGCACTCCAGACCTCCAGGCCCACTCAGGTCATCCTCCTCTAGAGTGCTCCTCTTCTTAGCTAGCCTTGCCCTGGCCCCCAGCTCAACCCCAGCCTCAGTATTTACTGACCTACTGTTTTGTTCCCCACCCCCCTGCCACACTAGTTTAAATCCTGCCGAAACACTCTCGCAAAACTCCCAGCCAGGATATTTGCTCCCTTCTAGTTAAGGTGTAACCCATCCTTTCTGTACAGTTGCCATCCTGACTTGAAGATTTCCCAGTTATCTATGAATTTAAAACCCTCCCTCTTGCACCAGTCCTTTAGCCATGCATTCAACTGTAGAATCTCCCTGTTCCGAGCCTCACTTGCACTAGACACCGGGAGCAGTCCAGAGATTGCTACCCTGGAGGCCTTACTTTTTAGCCCAGCACCCAACTCCCTGAATTTCTCTTGTATGACCCCGCTGCTCTTCCTACCTACATCATTTTCACCAATGTGTATAATCACATCCGTTTGACCACCTTCCTTTTTAAGTATGCTTCCTACCCTCTCGGAGACATCCAGTACCCCAGCACCAGGGAGGCAGACTACCATCCTGGATTCTCGTTCACTCCCACAGAACCGCCTGTCCGTGCCTCTAACCATTGCGTCCCCCACAACTATCGCTCTCCTAAACCCCTTCTTTCTCTTCCGGACCCCTGAGCCTGTCTCCGTGGAGGCGATCTGGTCCTCGTGGCTTACCCCTGGAGAGTCATCCCCCGCCACAGAATCCAAAACAATATACCTATTTTGGAGGGGGACAACCACAGGGGATCCCTCCACAGACTGCTCACTCCCTTCCCATCTCCCATCTGTTGCCCATCCCTTTCTTTTATGGGAGACTGCCACTGGGGTACTTTCTGGCACATCACCCTTCTGACTATTACCCCTCCTAACTGTGACCCACGTGCCTTCCTTCTGAGACCCTGGTGTCACTACCTGACTATAACTTTTATCTATTAATCTCTCATTTTCCCTAACTAAACTGAGTTCATCGAGCCTCAGCTCCAGCTCCCTTACACAATCCTTCAGGAGTTGCAGTTCCACGCATCTGGCACAGATATGGACTTCCGGGAGGCAAGTTGTCTCCAGGAACTCCCACATCCCACAACAAATGCAGTATATTGGCCTCCCACTCATACCAGCCATGTCCTTTTTAGTTTTTGGGAGATAAAACAATAAAGGGGGTGTAAAAGAAAAACAAACAACCTTCCTCGCCTTCGCCGAAGCCCTGTGAGCCAAAGCCCTTACAGCTCACACTCTGCTCCCTGCTCACTCCACTGCCTGCTCCAGACGCTGCCCGCTCAAAAGTGCGGCCTGCTTTTAAACCCTCCAAAAAACCTCCCCAGGCTGCTCCTGGGCCTACTTCCTGTTTTGAAAAAAACCTCCGATTTTTAAGCCAAATTTAACTGAAAAACAAATAAATAAATAAAATGCAGACACAATCTCTCTTACCCTCAGCCTGCTCCTGTGGAACAAGATTCATTGTGCTGTGCTGCCTTCTTGCCACCAGCTAAATTATGACCAATTGAGAACACAAAGAAGGAGGAGTAGGAATGTAGGAAACAACCAGAATGCCTCAATGCCTCAGTACCTTGTGGTCATGCTGTCCAAGACCTCAATCTGACCTCAAAATTTAGGAACACAGGAGTGTGTATGCTAGTTATAGCTGATCTGTGATCTATCTCTATGTACCTAAATGTCCAATATCCCTCAAAAACTTTGGTTGACAAAAATCTATCAAATGAGTTCTTAAATGTAACAATTGATTTAGCATCTTTTGTAATGTAGAGCAATTAAATTCAAAACTTCTGCAATCCTTTGGCATTGAAATATTTCCGAATTTCACTCTTGCAAGATCCAGTTCCGATTTTTAAATTATTCCCTCTCATCCTCAACTGCCCAACTAGCAGAAGTAATTTCACTCTCTCTGCTCAGCCAGTTCCCCTTAACATCTTAACAACTTCAATCAAATGAAATCAAATTTTATTGGGTGGTATGACGGCACAGTAGTTAGCACTGCTGCCTCACAGCTCTAGGGACCTGGCTTCGATTCCAGCGTTGGGTGGCCAACTGTGTGGAGTTTGCATGTTCTCCCCATGTCTGCTTGGGTTTGCCCTGGGTGCTCCTGTTCCCTCCCACAGTCCAAAGATGTGCAAGTTGGGTGGATTGGTCATTCTAAATTGCCCCTTCTGTCCCAAGATTAGTAGGTTAGATGGATTAGCCATGGTAAATGTATGGGGTTACGGGGATAGGGTGGGAAAGAGGGGCTGGGAAAGGTACTCTGTCAGAGAATCGGTGCAGACTAGATGGGCCAAATAGAACATAGAACATAGAACATAGAACATTACAGCGCAGAACAGGCCCTTCGGCCCACGATGTTGCACCGACCAGTTAAAAAAAAAAACTGTGACCCTCCAACCTAAACCAATTTCTTTTCGTCCATGAACCTATCTACGGATCTCTTAAACGCCCCCAAACTAGGCGCATTTACTACTGATGCTGGCAGGGCATTCCAATCCCTCACCACCCTCTGGGTAAAGAACCTACCCCTGACATCGGTTCTATAACTACCCCCCCTCAATTTAAAGCCATGCCCCCTCGTGCTGGATTTCTCCATCAGAGGAAAAAGGCTATCACTATCCACCCTATCTAAACCTCTAATCATCTTATATGTTTCAATAAGATCCCCTCTTAGCCGCCGCCTTTCCAGCGAAAACAATCCCAAATCCCTCAGCCTCTCCTCATAGGATCTCCCCTCCATACCAGGCAACATCCTGGTAAACCTCCTCTGCACCCTCTCCAAAGCCTCCACATCCTTCCTGTAATGTGGGGACCAGAACTGCACACAGTACTCCAAGTGCGGCCGCACCAGAGTTGTGTACAGTTGCAACATAACGCTACGACTCCTAAATTCAATCCCCCTACCAATAAACGCCAAGACACCATATGCCTTCTTAACAACCTTATCTACTTGATTCCCAACTTTCAGGGATCTATGCACACATACACCTAGATCCCTCTGCTCCTCCACACTATTCAAAGTCCTCCCGTTAGCCCTATACTCAACACATCTGTTATTCCTACCAAAGTGAATTACCTCACACTTCTCCGCATTAAACTCCATCCGCCACCTCTCGGCCCAACTTTGCAACCTGTCTAAGTCTTCCTGCAAACTACGACACCCTTCCTCACTGTCTACCACACCACCGACTTTGGTGTCATCAGCAAATTTGCTAATCCACCCAACTATACCCTCATCCAGATCATTAATAAATATTACAAACAGCAGTGGCCCCAAAACAGATCCCTGAGGTACACCACTTGTAACCGCACTCCATGATGAATATTTACTATCAACCACCACCCTCTGTTTCCTATCCGCTAGCCAATTCCTGATCCAATTTCCTAGATCACCCCCAATCCCATACATCTGCATTTTCTGCAGAAGCCTACCATGGTGAACCTTATCAAACGCCTTACTAAAATCCATATATACCACGTCCACTGCCTTGCCCCCATCCACCTCCTTGGTCACTTTCTCAAAAAACTCAATAAGGTTAGTAAGGCACGACCTACCTGCCACAAAACCATGCTGACTATCACCTATCAATTCATTACTCTCCAAATAACTATAAATCCTATCCCTTATAATTTTTTCCAACATCTTGCCGACAACAGAAGTGAGACTCACCGGTCTATAATTCCCGGGGAAGTCTCTGTTCCCCTTCTTAAACAATGGGACAACATTCGCTAACCTCCAATCTTCTGGTACTATACCAGAGGCCAACGACGACCTGAAGATCAGAGCCAGAGGCTCTGCAATCACTTCTCTTGCCTCCCAGAGAATCCTTGGATAAATCCCATCCGGACCAGGGGATTTATCTATTTTCAGACCCTCCAGAATATCCTGCACATCCTCCTTATCAACTGTAATACTGTCTATTCTACTCCCTTGCAACCCAGTGTCCTCCTCAGCTATATTCATGTCCCCTTGCGTGAACACCGAAGAGAAATATTGGTTCAATGCTTCACCAATCTCCTCCGGTTCCACACATAACTTCCCTCTGCCATCTATAACTGGCCCTAAACTTGCTCTAACCAACCTTCTGTTCTTGACATACCTATAGAACGCCTTAGGATTCTCTTTAACCCTATCCGCCAAAGTCTTCTCATGTCCCCTTTTAGCCCTTCTAAGCTCGCTCTTCAACTCCCTCTTAGCCAATCTAAAGCTTTCTAGTGCACTACCCGAGTGCTCACGTCTCATCCGAACATAAGCCTCCTTTTTCTTTTTAACCAACAACGAAACTTTTTTGGTGCACCACGGTTCCCTAGCCCTACCAATTCCTCCTTGCCTGACAGGGACATACCTATCACAGACTCGCAGTAGCTGCTCCTTGAAAAAACTCCACATGTCGGACGTTCCCAGTCCCTGTAATCTCCTAGTCCAACCTATGTTTCCTAATTCTCTCCTAATAGCCTCATAATTACCCTTCCCCCAGCTAAAACCACTGGCCCGAGGTTCATGCCTATCCCTTTCCATCACTAAGGTGAACGTAACCGAATTGTGGTCACTATCACCAAAATGCACACCAACTTCCAAGTCTAGCACCTGGTCTGGCTCATTTCCCAGCACCAGATCCAATATAGCCTCACCTCTAGTTGGCCTGTCTACATACTGAGTCAAAAAAAAAAAAACCTTCCTGCACGCTTTGAACAAAAACTGACCCCTCTAACGAGCTAGAGCTATAACAATTCCAGTCAATATTAGTCAAGTTAAAATCCCCCATAACAATTGCCCTATTACTTTCACTCCTAAGCAGGATTGACTCCGCAATCCTTTCCTCAACCTCTCTAGAACTTTTAGGAGGTCTATAAAAGACTCTTATAAATGGCCTCTTCTGTACTGTAGGGATTCTATGATTCTATGAAATTGCATTTTAGCCTCCTAAATTCCACAGAATAAAACCCCAGTTTGGGTAATCTGCCCTCATGATTTAATCCTGGGAACTCAGGCACCAGTGTTGGGGACCTCAACAATTGTGTACAATTCTGGGCACCACACTATGGGACAGTTGTAAACGCTTTGGAGAGAGTGCAGAAAAGGTTTACACAAATGGTTTCAGGGATCGGAAACTTCAGTTTTGAGGATAGATTGGACTGTTCTCTTTGGAGAGAAAGCTGAGAGGAGATTTGATAGAAATATTCAAATTCTTGAGAGGGCCGGACAGAGTAGATTGGGAGAAATTGTTCCAGCTTGTAAAAGGATCAAGAACAAGAGGGCACAGATGTAAAGCAATTTGCAAAAGAAGCAACTGTAATGTGAGGAAAAATGTTTACACACAACGAGTGGTTTAGGTTTGGAATGCACTGTCCGGAAGTGTAGTGGAGGCAGGTTCAACCAAAGCATTCAAGAGGGCATTAGATGATTACTTGAATAGAAACAATATGCAGTGGTACAGGGAAATCACAGGGGAATGGCACGAAGTCATGATGGGTGTTTGGAAGGCCGATGCAGACACGATGAGCCAAATGGCCTCCTTCTGCGCCATAACACATATGTGATTCTGTGACTCCGTGAAGAGGATGTAATGAAGCTATAAAGGAACATAGATAAGTGAGTGGGCAAAAATTTGGCAAATGGAGTGTAATGTAGGTAAATGTGAAATTGTCCATTTTGGTAGGAATTATAAAAAATAACTTATTACCTAAATGGTGAGATTGCAGAGTTCTGAAGTTCCAGAGGGATCTGGGTGTCCTAGTGCATGAATCACAAAAGGCTAGTATGTAGGTACAGGAAGTAATTAAGAAAGCTAATAGAATGTTATTGTTTATCATGAGGGGAATTGATTACCAAAGTGGGGAGGTTATGCTTCAGTTGTACAGGACATTGGTGAGACCACATCTGAAGTATTGTGCACAATATTTGGCTACGTATCGAAGGAAAAATGTAAATGTGATAAAAGCAATTGAGAATGTTTCCTAGACTAATACCACGAATGAGTCTTTTGAGGGAAGGTTGGAGAGGTTAGGTTTGTATCCACTAGAGTTTAGAGTAGGAGGCAACTTGACCAAAACTTTTATGATCCTGAGGGGTATTGGCAAGGCGGATGCACTGTGGACGATTCCTTTTGTCAGAGAATCTAAAACTAGGGGTCAACTGTTTAAAAAATAAGGGGTCGCTCATTTAAGATGGAGATTAGGAGAAGTCTTTTCTCTCAGAGGTTGTGAGTCCCTGGAAGTATTTTCCTCAAAAGGCAGCAGAAACAGTGTCTTTGAATATTTTTCAGGCAATGCAAAACAGATTCTTGATTAATAAGGGGGTGAAAGATTATTGGGGATATGCAGGAATGTGGGGTTGAGGCTACAGTCAGATCAGCCATGATCTAATTGAACGGTGGAACAGACTTGAGGAGCCGAATGGCTTACTCCGACTCCTAATTTGTAGGTCCACATGTATTCTGGAAACCGCTGCTGCATTTTCTTCAAGGCCAACATGGTGGCTGAGTAATGGTGCCCAGAACTGCTCACAATACTCCAGGTGTGGTCTAAACGGGGTTACATATAGCTGCAGCACGATTCTCCTGCTCATAACATTTTAATGATCTATGTACCTGGATCTCAAAGTCTCTTTGAACCTCATCTGTTCCTTCACCTTTTAGGATGTATCCTGTTCTATTTCTTTTAGGTATATAGTGGATGACCTCATATTTGTCTCTATTTGTTCCTCATTGCTATTATTTTGTTTACATTAATTTGGGTGACCCCTGATCCTTGTTCAATAGCACTTTCCTTGTGCTGTCTGGCATGCTAACTGTTTTCCTTTCTGATAAATTATTCTGTAACATAATTATTTAGCATGTCTGTCTATTTTCATTGACAATATTCACAAGCCTTGTCATGCATGCTTGGCTGAGAACCCAAACTTCCATAAGGCTTTCTTTGTTAAAACAGATGCACAGAAGAAAAAACACTACTTGATTGATAGGTTTACAAACTGTTATATCTGTGATCTATTTTGTGACTGTCTCAGTATTTATTTATACAAGATAAAGAGATGTCAAATTCTTATAGTTTTGTTATTAATTTTTAAAGGTTGATTGACATTTTTATAGGGTGTTGCAGCAACAGTTTATTGTAAAGGAAGTTAGGAATGTTTTGTAAACAGTTCCACGCATGCTGTTCTCACTACATTAGTTTATTGGTTCTATACAGATTGTATACTCGGTGAATGGACATGGAAGTGCGATGAATTGACATGGAGGGTATGAGGGGCCATTGTGGTGGGTGAGGGACATGGGTTGATATGAGTTGGCATCGATGGAGAGTAGCTGGGTGGATGAGGGTGTATGAGAAGTGAGGGCTAGAGGGCCTAATATTTAACTAAACAGCTGGGACTAAGTGCCAGAAAATCAAGGCAGACTTTTCAAACAGCCCATCTCACCACTCCACCACCTCCAATCTATCTCCAAAAAACAAGGACCCGATTCCATCCCACATTTACACCTACTCTGCCACAGTGAAAAAACCCACTACTCAGTGCACCCTTTCCCAAGATAGATGTGCTGAACTGGGAAATTTCCCAAGTGAGCTAACTGCCTCAATGGTGAAAATATAGCATATTATCTTAACACATATTGCATTATGGTAACTATTGCCTGAATATTCCCCTAATTTTAATTTCCTTATCTACTCTGATTCATTCCCCATTACTCAATGCAACCATGAAGCCTCCTTTGTTGGATTTCTTACATACTGGTTTAGAAAGGAACCCTGTTCAAATTGTAGGAATTCCATTCGCTAATTTCCTTTAACAACCTTTTCTAACCAATGACATTATTTTACATTTTTACTCATTTTGCTAATTTCTTTGTATGTTTCTTCCTCTACTTCCCACCCACTATTTGTTAACCTGTAAACTATCCCTACTATTATGATTTATCCTTTTTTTAAATCTCCACATGGATTCTATTTCAGTTTGATTAATGGTCATGTCACTTCTTTCTGTTGCCATCACGTTATCTCTAATAAGGGCAGCTACTCCATCTCTTTCATTCTCTCACTATCGTTGTTAAATATCTTTATGCCCTGCAATATTTAATTTCCAATCGGGGAAGACACCAGGGTTGAACTGGGCTACAAGGAACTCTTCAGAGAAAGGCTGGGAAGCATGAGATTGGGTTGGAACCATCCAAGCCTTGTTGGCTTGATAACAGCTTCATTATGTAAGGGAGCAAGGAAGAACATTACTTCAATTTGGCAGGGAGCATGAAGTACATCTTGCCTTCTCCACAACCTCTGATCGATCTCACGGTCATGTTTAAGTCCCAGAGGCACAGCCACTGCTGCCCCTATACCTGTTGCCGGCTTTGTATGGATAGTCACCAAATCCTCTGCCCTCCCCATGAGGATACAGCAACACTCTTGAGTAAATCCAGGACTCAACACAGAAATCTCCAGAAACACCTCATAGTACTTCCAGACACTTTTGCAACAGAAAATGTTGTCAAAAAGACATTCTTTCCAACTTAGGTGCTTAATCATTTAAGGGACAGAGCCCATCTTGTAGCCTCTTGCCTGATCTTTGAAGGGATGAACAAATACCTAGACAAGACCTGTTTCACTCAAATTTGGTATCCTGACATCACATCAGCTGCTTGGGTTGTATAATGTCAGGATGGCACTAATTCAAAGACTTCTGGACAATTGCTGTGTGTGCCCTTCTCTTGCTGCAATGCTATCTTGATGTGTTGTACCCTCAGAAATAGGTGGTCAGCCTTCCTAATGCCACCAATATTAGACTGACAGTTCTGTAGTTGCCGGGTTTACACCCTCCCTCCTTTTTTAACAGGATATAACAAATGCAAATCTCCAGTCCTCTGGCACCATCACATATAAAAGCAGGATTTGAAAATTGTAACCAGAACCTCCTTAATTTCCATTCTCAATTCTCCTGGTAAATTAGGATGCAGCCCATCAAATGGGTGACTTTGTTTACTTTGAGGAGTGCCAAACCTTTATGTACATTCTCCTTATTTTTTTCTGACTTATTCAGTATGGTTACTGCCTCCCCCTTTACTTCTACATTTCTAGTGGAGACAGATGCAAGTTCTCATTTAGTACCACAGGATTAACAATCTCAGCCTCCAAAATAAGAACTCCTTTCTGGCCTCGTTTTGCCATTGATAGAACATTCATCATCACTGATTCTGTGCAAGACAAAAACTCACACAACTCAATTGTGCAGGTCATGCCTGTGAGTTTTAAATCTCTTTTCGGTTGTCATCCAATTGCAATGTTCAACTCCTAGGTAAATAAAATGTATTTTCTCTATTCAGTAACACCTTACGCCACAGGAATATTCTGCTTTGCGTAATAAAACAGAAAGATATTCAGTTTCTCCATATTATTCAGTAAAACTGTGAGGAAGTATCAAACATATTGCGAGGAACATTTATTTAAATAAAAAACTCCAAGATGAAGAAGTATTTGATGTGAAAATGAATTCTTAATGTTCTGCTGTTTGGCCCTTCAGAGGCCATCATCAAATAAATGACCAACTGTGAACAGAATAATTGATCATCGCTGATATCTCTTTTACAGAGAATACTGAATGTTTTATCATGAGATTCCAATGAATTTTTTGCACAGTGATTTTTTATCATTTTTCAAACTGCCTCCAAAGATTAATTGTGAATCACCAGAAAAAGTTTTCATAGAGAGAGAGAGAGAGCTGAATTAAGCACAACCTATATAGGGACATCACTTGTGAACTGAGAGAGCGTCAATGGTGCTGTTTTTCAGATAAGACATTAAACCGAGACCCTGTCTGCTTCTTGAGGTGGACATCACTATTTCGGGTGTCCTGGCTGACATTTTTCCTGCAACCATATTCACAAGAATAGATTATCTGGGCATTACTACATGACTGATCATTTGACAACTGTTGTGCAAAATAACTGCCATATTGTCTACACTTCAATGTTACTTTATTGGCTGGAAAGTTATTTGCGACATACTAAGGTTGTGAAAGGCACTATATAAATTTAATCCTGATAAGTGTGAGGTGATGCATTAGCGTAGGTCTAATAGGATAGGATATACACAATGAAAGGTAGGTCTGTGGGATGTATTGAGGAACACAGGGACCTTGGTGTACAAGTCCATTGATCCCTGAAGGTTGCAGCATAGGTAGATTGTGTGGTGAAGAAAGCATACCCAATTTTTTTATTCATTCGTGGGATATTGCATTGCTGGCTGGCCAGCATTTATTGCCCATCCCAAGTTGCCCTTGTTCAGAGGGCAGTTGAGAGTCAACCACATTGCTGGAGAAGATCCCACCACCAACCAATGGCAAGACATCTCCCGCCGCCAATAAGACGCTGCAGAGAGGCCAAAAGATCCGGTCCAATATTACGATTTTCGAAGTGCACTATTGTCCCAGCCTTAATAATAGATTGTAGCATTTTACATACTACAGATGTTAAGCTAGTTATCTTATAGTTCCTCGTTTTCTCTCTTCCTCCTGTATTAAATAGCTGGGTTATGTTTGTTACCTTCTAATCCTTGGGAAATGTTCTAGATTATAAGGAATTCTAAAAGATCAAACGATTGTATCCACTAACTCTGCAACCTTTTGAAACCCTAGGATGCAGTTATCATGTGCGGGTGATTTACATTAATTTTCCATTACATTCATTACATTCCTTTTCATTAATTACATGGATTCCTATGGTTCCTCATTCTTGCCTGACACTTGGCATGCCAATTATTCCCAGAATGTTTTATCTTTCTTTTCAATCTTTTTCCATTGAAGGGTTACAAAACCAATGATGTTATAGCACAGGATATCTCTATACATTTTGGTCCTTTTACACACCTTTTTTCTGCATAGTTCCTGCAGCATCTCTTCATTTGCTGCCCTGTTCCATAGAACCCTGGAATCCCTACGGTGCAGAAAGAGGCCATTTGGGCCATCAAGTCTGCACCAACTCTCTGAAAGAACATCCCATCCTAGCCCTCTCCGCGCCCTATCCCTGTAACCCTGCTCAACAAACATGGCTAATCCACCTAACCTAGACATCTTTGACCACTAAGTGGCAAGTTACCATGGACAATCCACCTAACATGTACATCTTTGGACTGTGGGAGGAAACCAGAGCATCTGAAGGAATCCTAAGCAGACAGGGGGAGAACATACAAACTTCACACAATCACCCAAGGCTGGAATTGAACCCGGGCCCCTGGCACTGTGAGGCAGCAGTGCTAGCCACTGTGCCCTATCGACATGACATTTTGCTACTTCCAGGTAGGATGACTGTGCCAATGAACCCAGTTCCACTTGAGGAATATCCAACAACCTTTGGAGCTTTTACTTTATCCCTTTGCTAGTTCTTCTTAAGATTGTACCGGAATTGTTACACTCATTCATGCCAGCCGAGGTTATCCTCTTTGCGACTGTCAGATTTTTGGGTCTTAATACCAGTATATTCTTAAGTTCATTGACATCAACCATTTTGATAAGTGAGCCTCATGTTCCCCACAATTCAGAAAGCACCTTTTCTAATGAATTAATATTCAAACTCAAAAGTTCGTAACTCTGACTCTGCTTTTTCATATAAAAATGATCCTAATGCTTTGGAAGTTAAAATGAAACAACAAGTATAAACAAAATTGAACCAAATCTAGCACCATATATAGAGGACTCAAGTGTTTCAACAATACTTAATGACAAGCAAAACGTCAACAATGCCAATGTTGCCTGTGATGGAATGTGATTGCTTTGGCCAATTTGAACAATTAATATCTTGGTCTATCTATTACATTTTCCATAGAAGCATGTACCTTGTGGGCCTCTGCAGCTATCCAGTCCTGTGGTTGGATATCCTTTCGGTCAAGTAGTCTGTGTGCCTATGGAATTTTACTTCCTTATTTGCTGATTCTTACCACAAATCAAAAATTGAATAGACATTAAAAGCTGGAATTCGCCCAAGAAAATTCTAGGTGTCGAATTTGCAGGAAAACTGGAGTAATTCATGCTGTTTTTTTCAGTGGGAGTTCACACTAGAATCTCCCACACTCTGTGCAATACAGAGGCCACAAGCATGAATATCATTAGATTTCAGGGAGCGGGGTCTGTTCCCACCCAGGAGGCTGAAACCAGCGAGCCTTTGCATATGCGCAGTAGTCCTGAACTGTCAGCCTCCCTCTTTACTGGCCAGCTCAATCGCTGGCCAGCCCAGGACCTCCACAGTGCTGCCACTCCAACCCTCCATGGCCCGACTGCAGCCCCACCCCCCTCCCCCGGCATTCCCAGGCCAACCTCGACGCCCCCCCCCCCCCCCCCCATCCCGATGGCCCCGATCTTCAGCCCCACCCCCCACAGTTCCCTCCTCCCCAGCAGTCCTGATCCCTCAGCAGGCAGCCCCCCTCCTCCCCCCAGCCCACCCAAATCTCCAGCCCCCCCTTTCTCCCCTCCAGTGCAGAACCCCCACGGGTGGCAGACCACCCCTCCTCTGCAAACCCAGTCCGCCCCGAACGCTGGCTTCCCTCCTGCCCCGACTGATCCCAACCCCAGAGTGGCAGCGGGACCCCCCACCCCCACTGATTGCCCCTTAGGCCCTGCCCCCCCATCAGGCCCTGCCCCCAATAGACCCAGCCCCCTTGGCACTGCCCAATGCTTGATGGGCAGCGCCAAGGTGTCCCCTGGGCATGGGCACTTTGCCCCTTGGGCAGTGCCAGGGGGCACAGGCTGGCACTACCAGGGTGCCCATACCCATGGGGCACCCCCTCCAACACCCAACCCCCTGGGGGTCCCCGATTGCCCCCTATTCACTCCAGCGGGGTCATCCCATAGTTCCCCGAAAGTGGGGAGCTACTGCAACTCCGCTGGAGTGAAATACTCCTAATGGGATGGGAGAGGCTAGCAGGCCCAGAGAATTCAGTTCCGGGCCCGCTAATTACATTTAAATTATATTAAAAACACATTAAAATCAATTACCTGGTCTTCCCGCCGGATTCCAGCGCAGATCTGACGGCACCAGGAATCCAATGCTGGGAGATGCGGTAGCGGCGGGAACACATGCATGAATCCCACACATGCCTGGCCTCCAGATTCTCCCATCCACTGCGCTAAAAGATTAGTATGCCGGGGTGGGAGAATCGCCCCCAAAAAGTACATTTTTTCGTCATAGTGCTGTTTTTCAAATCACTAAACAAGTAAAAGGCAGCATAAGATTTTACACATGTGCTTCTCCAGATGTTCAAAAACCTCTGGTGCAGGGGTCAGAATACTGACCAAACATTTTTGTGAATGATGCTCCTTTTCCAAGGTCAATATTTGTTTTCAAGGGTCCAAATTGACAAACAAACAGATTGGTGGCAATCCTACATGCTCAAAGACAATAGCCCTTGTTGGAAAAAGAGTCAGTCTTGATCAGAATACTGGCCAATACAAGAATAAGCTAAAAGTCACACATATTTCACAAAACCAAACTGTCCAGTTGCCTTTCATTTTTATGCTATTGCCATTTCTTGATCAAGAGACATGTGTACTGTGCCCATAGCATCTGACATCCCAATGTATTGCTGCTTACCAACTAGTACAATCGACCACCAAGTTTTCCCAGTTATTAAGATTGGCATTACAAAATTAATGATTAAGCTTAAACACAATCATATAACTCTTTTGCAGGCCACCAGGTTTTCCTTTGCTAGACTCTAGCTCACCGCACAGGACCCTTTTTAAGTGCTGGAACCTTCTGTACTGGCAACATGTCCTGACCAATGTAGCAATGATTTTATCAGCATGCCTTCCAGGCCGATGGATAGGGCATGCTTGAACTTCTAGCCGATGCTAACTTTGTCCTGTCACTTGACATGCATGATGGATCTAAAGTGCTGGCGGTAGAATTTGTCAGTCTTTGAATGCAAATCTGTGCATTTGGGTGGCAATGAAGAAAGCCCTTTAGCGTTGCTCATTCCACACTTCTTTAGAATTAGATTTTCACATAAAAAATAAAATTTAGTCATCCTATTTTACAAGACGGCACAGAAATAAGAAAATGCAGTATGCTTTTGGGATCTATAAAATTATTCAATGAAATTACTTATAGGGCCCGATTTTACCATTTAGAGACTAAGTCCCGGGTAACTGCGCATGCGCAGTTCGGAATGAATCTGACAGAACACGCCCGGGCGTGAAAAAAAAAGCAGAGAGTGGAGAGAGCCTCTCTGCCTTTCATCCTCTGGTCAGGGCGGTGAGGAGGGGAGGGGGTGTGACGTCCCATCCTCTGGGGGGGGGTAGGAGGGGAGGGGGTGTGACGTCTCATCATCTGAGGGGGGAGGGGAGGGGGTGTGACTTATCATCCCCTGGGGTGGGTGGGAGGGGAGGGGTGTGACGTCCCATCCTCTGGGGGGGGGTAGGAGGGGAGGGGGTGTGACGTCTCATCATCTGAGGGGGGAGGGGGTGGGAGGGGAGGGGGTGTGACTTATCATCCCCTGGGGTGGGTGTGGGAGGGGAGGGGGTGTGACGTCCACAGATTACTCTTCCCTGCAGGTGCGAGAGAGCGGGAGAGATGGCTGTGGCTGGTAGTGTACCAGTGATGGTGCCAGGAGGGATCGGCCGCAGACATGCAGCGGAATCCCCCCAACCAGAGGATGAGATGTCACAACCCCCCCTCCCCTCCCAACCCCTCCCCAAAAGGGCGACGGGGCCCGCCTCCTCTCCTCATCCCCCCCCCCACCCCCCCCCCCCTCACCAGAGTCCCAACTGGGCCCGCCCTCCCCTCCTCCAGCAGATGCCAGTGGACCTGTGTGAAGCCCGGTTAGTTCAGCCGTGGCTCGAAGTCAGTGTCCAGGAACGTGCTGCAGGCTGTCGAAGGACTGGTGGTGAGCGGGAAGGATGGTGGAGGGAGACCACGATCGAGATAGGTTAGGGGTGTGCTCTGCCGGGGGGGCCTGCCTCCCAGAGGGGTCCGATCCTGGAGGGGGGAGGGCCTGCCTCCCAGAGGGGTCCGATCCCGGGGTAGGGGATCTGCCGGGGTGGTTAGAGGGGGTGTCCGCGAAGGGTGGACCTCCGCGATTCCCCTGCTGAATAAAAGTACAAGTTGGACTTTTATTTATCAGGTCGGTAAAGGCGCGGACGCGAATTGGGCTAAACGCTGGTAAAGGGGGAATTGATGGTAAATTTGGGCGCGCGCTTCATTAAGTCGATTTAAATGCATGCAAATGTATTTAAATCGTCGCGCCGGCCGATTTGGGCGCGCACCAGAATGGCGCCCGAATCGGCCGTTGGTAAAGGCGTGATCCGTTAGGAATCGGGTGCGGATCGCGACATAGGCCCGATGCCCAACTTCGAAAACAGGTGCGAAGTTTTGGTAAAATCGGGCCCATAGTGTGGATAAATGCTGACTAATTTCCCGTCCCGCCCGCCACAGGAATTCTAGCGGGTGGGACAAGGACCATGCAAAGGTCTGTTAACCTCGGGCAAGATTTTCCAGTCTTGGGGTGAGCGTGGCCAGAAAATCCTGCCCTAAGTCATAATTCAGATAATTTATAGAGTGGCATCTCTTTTGCTGGACAGCTTGGGGCGATTCTCCTTAAAACGTGCTGAGTGCTGAATTCGTGGGAAAGATGGTGTAAATCATGATTGTTTTTCAGTGGGAGTTCAGACTTGAATCTCCCACAGTCTGTGCAATGCAGAGGTCACAATATCATTAAAAGCTCGGGGGCGGGGCCTTTTCATGCCAGAGTCTGACAGTTCCGGAACTCTGCACATGCGCAGTGGCCTCGAACTGTCAGGCTCTGGTTTGCTGGCCAGCTTGAACACAGCCCGGGACCCCGATAGTGCTGCCCCTGCCAACACCGCCACAGCCTGATAACGGCCCCCTGTCCATTCCCAGACCAGCCATGACCCATCCCATCCCAGAGCACCCCAATCTCCAGCATCCCCGGCAGTAACAAGCCCCCCGTCCTCCCCATCCCAGCAGACCCCCCCCCACCATGGGAGGCAGACCCTCCCTCACTGGAGGCAGACCCCCCATGGGAGGCAGACCCCTCCGGCAGACCACTGCCCCACGAGACTGCCTCGATTGCTGGCCTCCCTCCAACCCTGATTGATTCCCATGCAGAGTGGCATGGGAATCCACCCCCACCAATCTCCCCCAAGGCCCCGCCCCAATCTGGCTCCGCCCCATCTGGCCCCACCCCAGCTAGCCCCTACCCCATGCCCCACCCCCTTGGCACAGCCCCCTAAGCCCCACCCCCTTGACATTGCCCCCTAAGCCCAGTCCCCTAGGCCCTGCCCTCTTGGCACTGCCCGATGCCCGGTGGGCAGTGCCAAAGTGCACCCTGGGCATGGGCACTTTGCCCTTTGGGCAGTGCCAGGAGATACAGGCTGGGACTGCCAGGGTGCCCATGCCTAGGGGGCACCACCCTATGCTGCCTGAGCCCTTGGGGGGCCCCGAGTGCCTCCATTCACTCCAGTGGGGTCTCCCACTAGTTCCCCAAAAGTGGGGATTACTCTCAACCCAGCCAGAGTAAATTTTTACTAGCGGGATGGGAGATGCAATCAGGTCTGGAGAATTCAGTCCCGGGTCTGATAATGACATTCAAATAGCATTAAAAATTGATTTAAATGACTTACCTGGTGTTTCCGCCGGTTTCCTGCGTGGTCCCGACTGTGTTGGATTTCCGGCGCTGGGAGATGCGTGTGCGTCGGGAACACGTGCACGAATCCCGCAAATCGGCGCACATGCGCATCTCCCGGCCCAACCCACCAAAAAATTAGCAGGTCAGAATGGGAGAATCGCACCCCCCCACCCCCACCCCCCCACCCCCCCTTATGTCGTTGAACTAGATCTTTAGCAGAATACTGATATTTCTTTACAAACACATGACATGGGGGGGAGGGGCACGGATTTGCTACTTGGAATTCTAATAAATAAGTACATTTCAACTGTGTGCCCAATGCCATTGTCTGGAAGCTCGATAGATCTTAGTACCATTTCTTTCAAAATGAAAGTAACCTATTGGGCACAAAATCAGTGAGCCGCAAAATGCTGTGACTTAAAACCAATATTGGGGTTGGGGGAAGTAGATGCTTGTGTCGGGAGGGAATGGTTGCTGGGGAAGGAGCTAGATAGATAGACAAATAAATAGAAGATACATATTTATAGAGAGATTTTTGCTCAGCAAGATCATTAAGGGTCCAGACACAAGGTGGGTAGATGGTGTTAACTAATAGATCAGTCATGATCTGATTAAATGGTAGAACAGCCTCAATAGGCTAAAAGGCTTCCTGCTGTTCATACATTACTGTTCCCCAGCAATCCAAAGAAGGCAAATCGTGCTAATTTTACAGTAATTTTAAGTCATAAATCTTTCATTGATGATGCCACCCTGCACGAATGGAAATTATTGTCCTGAACTGTAATATCAATAAAGACACAACCAAAATAATACAACACCTTATACATGGCAACCTGGGCAGGTTCCATAATGTTACATGTTGTAAAGCTTAAAAATTATGTCACTGTTTTGAAAAATCTTGTAATTTTCAGTAAGTCAATAATTTGCATTGACTGCGATGTTTAAAAAAATCTAAATTTAATTTTGACATGAACCTTCCCAAAAAGCAGTTTTCCCATTAAGGTCACAATCAAAAATAATGAGAAATAATGATGGAAAAAAGGATAACAGATATTTCACAGAATTCAACTCTTAAACCTTCAAAATAGTTTGTGCTGTAGCAAGCTGACAGTTGCGAAACGAGATACTTGTCTGTATATTGGATGATTCCTTCAAACAAAAAAATATATTGAATCTATTTCGATAAATAAAATCAAATTAAGACCAAAAAACTATTGCAACAAAGCTGAAAACATAAGGTGGAAATCATTGTTACCTTTTCCAAATTTAACATCACATCATTCAGTTTGCTGCATGGCATCACATCATTCAATGGCAAGTATGGCAAGTTTCCCCTTGTATTAGTCATTGTTATGAATATATAGTTTCATAATTCATTTGTTTTAGGAACACAACTATTAATTTTGAGAATTGAATTTTTAAAGGAAAGAAAAATGAAATGAAAAGAACCTGGGCTTGAGAAACTGATAAATACCACTAAAATCATTACAGTTCCAAGAATGGTTTATATTTACTTAAAGGGGTGAGACTTAGAGATGCGAAAACAATCATCAACAGATGGTCCTCGCTTAGCTTTGTAATGGAGCCAGTGGGCAGAATTCAGCAAAGGCCGATGTCGGGCAGGAAAAGCGACGTTGAAGCCGCCGACAGCAATGGCATTCTCCATAGTAGAGGGCTGGATATAGAATAAATAACCGCAAGATGGATCCAACCTTGTAATGCTGGCGGGACAACCTCTGCTTCGCCTGCCCTGCCAACAGCTTAGTCCCTCAAAGATTGGAGCATAATTTTTATAGACTGCCCCAGCACGAAAAGGTTCACCTGGAACATTGTCCCCCACCCCGCATGCATCTCCCAGCACCGCCCCCTTACATTCCTCCCGGAACTGCCTAGGAACTCCTCTAGCATTGCCTGGGCGCTGCTCCCTAACACTGCCAGTGGCAGTGCCTGGGCATTGCTGGAGGCAGCACTAAGGAGCAATGTTTGGGGCAATTCTGGGGAAGTGCAAGGGTGCCCACTCAGTGCCAGGGTGCTGTGCCCAGCCATGACCCTCTTTCCCTTGAGTGATGCACACACCTGAGCTCTCCTGGGAGGTCTGCTTATCAGGTGCACACCTTGAGAGACCAGTCGTGATTCATACATTCTGCCCTCACACTGATCTGAATGGGTTTTCTGACAGGCGGGGATGATTCAGGCACAGAGGCCTGATAACTAGATGTTAATGTGTTCAAATCAGATTCCCATTATTAAATGTTGGGAAACGCGCTATGTCACTGACAGGGACAATCATGTCATGTGTTTCTGTCAGTGCGAAATGCAATTTGGAAATTCTCATGTGATTTTCTACTCCTGATGCTGAACCCACTCAACAAATTTGGGCTCAGCCAGTGAGTCTAATATGATTACAGTTACTCCCTTAGAGGTCTACATTAGCCGTATATTTTGTCCTGATCAAGGAAAGGCTTTAAATAATCCATATACATTGCAGAGAATAGGAAAGAGTTGGAGATAATTAGTTTAAAAGTCTGTCTGGAACATCTCTTGTATGCCACATTGCCTTGGAAATAGGTTACAGAGGGAGGTATTCTCTTGCTTTAGGTTCAACTCTGTTATTTTCTCATAGAAAGGGTACTGAGAATCAGCCTGGCAACAGCTTTGAGATAAACAGAGAGGGAAAATATGCCAAGAAGCATTGATCAGTAACAGAGGGTTATCAGAAATCAAGGGCTTTTCCGATGTGCAGTGACTAAGTGAGCTGGGGAGTCTCCAATATGGAGCATAGGAGAATTGGAGAGTCACTTAACCCCATGCTAGTGGAAGGAACTAAGAAATCTGATATCTTGGAGAATAGTGGAACACCAAAGAGGATCAAAGTGAATTCCTGAAAGCTGTGGCACACCTTTGGTTTGGTCCGAGGAGGTGAATGAACTTTCAAGATCCCATAAATTGTAAGGGAACTCTTGGGTGGAAATAAAAATAGAATAGAAAGTATTCTGTTCAAATTTGTTGATGTAAAGAGTAAATGGTTACAAAATATATTAAGTTAGCAATAATTGCAATACTTAACTCTTACACTGTAAAGGTTTTTGTTTCAAACATGAAATCTTGTGCCATAATTCTTTCAATTATTAAGAGGGTGTTTGAATTGCTTCTTTTAAGTTATTGGTTTCCATCCAAATTATAATACTTTTCTCTACATCTGAAACAGAAGGTGAATCCAATTTAACACAATATTAAAATAATCTGTGAGAAGACCCATATATTGAAATGAGAAAGCCAAATAAACAGAATTCATTGCTTCCAAATCGTTTAGCATGCACGTGGATGAGTGTTCTACACACATAAATTAGGAATTTTCCAAACAATGTTATATTTCATAGCTAAATAATACCATTTTTGTTACAAAAATATCATTGCAGTTTCTTTAAATGTTGATGCTTTAAGCAAGCAAATGGAACAGCACATTGCTGCCCTTACTAATACTTAATGGAAACATGAATTTATGATAATGTCTGAGCAGTTTTCCATTTAACCTACCACAACGGTGAATATTTCTAATAGGTTTGTAATCACAATCATGGACAATGCTTACAATTACAATAATGAAACCTGCTTTTCATTTATTCAGTTTCCTTGCAATCTTTCTTTCTGACATAATGTGGAAAGGCAGCATGTTCCTCTGAAAAAGCTCAACAAATGCCAAGAATATCAGGTCAAAAATTAATCCAAAGGTTTAGCAGGATTAATCATAGAATCATAGAATCCCTGCAGTGCAGAAGGAGGCCATTCAGCCCATCGAGCCTGCACTGACAATAATCCCACCCTGGCCCTATCCTCATAACCTCATATATTTACCCTGCTAATCCCCCTGATACTGAGGGGGCGATTTTACCATTTTGATTTTAAGTGCTGAATCTGGGCGTGATTCAGATCCGATTTGTAAACCTGTTCTCAGATGCCCCCATACGCACTCAGCCTGAAAAAAAAGTTGCGAACCTAAATTGCGTTGTGGGCGGGGCTTATCGCACCCAAAATGCTGCTGTTCCAATTGGAGCCTTCAACTGCGCATGCGCAGGAAACAAAAATTTGAAAAACGTTCCCGCCACATCGCGCCCAGGCCACAAAAAGCGGGTAAAGCAATGGCCGCCACAGACATCGCCCCACCCACACAACATAACTGTCCCCCCTTATCCACCCACCCCCCCGCTACCCAGACTGATCACGATCCCCTGCCCCATTCCCCCCCCCCACTGATTGCCCTCAGAGTGGCAGCTGAGCTGACCTGCCCCCCACCGATCGCCCACAGAGTGGCAGTGAACCCCCCCTGCCCCTGTCCCCCCTGCCTACCCCCAACAAGAGATCCATCTAGCCCACCTCCTCCTCCCTCCCCCCCCACCAAAGAATGATCTGGCCTCCTTCCTCCCCCACCCCCCTCAGAGATCCATCTGACCCGTCTCATAGAGATTATAGAGTCATAGACAAAAATCACCACATGTGGCTTGGCGTCAAATGTTGCTTATAATACTTCTGTGTAATGCCTTAGGTTATTTTAGAACATAGAACAGTACAGCACAGAACAGGCCCTTCGGCCCACGATGTTGTGCCGAGCTTTATCTGAAAACAAGATCAAGCTATCCCACTCCCTATCATCCTGGTGTGCTCCATGTGCCTATCCAATAACCGCTTAAATGTCCCTAAAGTGTCTGACTCCACTATCACTGCAGGCAGTCCATTCCACAACCCAACCACTCTCTGTGTAAAGAACCTACCTCTGATATCCTTCCTATATCTCCCACCACGAACCCTATAGTTATGCCCCCTTGTAATAGCTCCATCCACCCGAGGAAATAGTCTTTGAACGTTCACTCTATCTATCCCCTTCATCATTTTATAAACCTCTATTAAGTCTCCCCTCAGCCTCCTCCGCTCCAGAGAGAACAGCCCTAGCTCCCTCAACCTTTCCTCATTTTATTACATTTTATTATGTTAAAGACACCATATAAATAGAAATGATCGATGTTGTTGCTCACTGACTGCTTGTTGAGGTCCTATTCCAAGCTGATGAGTGCCCCTGCTATGTCGTACACGTAATCATTCTTCATGTGTTTGCCTTGACTGTTGACAGTCTATCGCACAACTTGGGCTGTGAGAGAGAACATCACTCATCTCCTTGTCACTCAATGTTCACTGTAAGGGTTCCTAGATACAAGACTGGACTGCAAACTTTGACTTTTTCTCCTTGATCTATGATACTGCATTCAAGGAGTTTCATGTAGATGTGAAATATATAAAGCATGATATATTTGATTAGTCTGCCTTAAATTTGTTCTAATTAAGGTAATTTCTGGAGTATGGGTTCTATGGATGTGGCCAGCAATCTGTCCTAGTCTATTCCTCATTGGAGAATATAAACAATGAGTGCCAGCGAGCTATTCAACCATAGAGGAAGTGCAGTATATGTGAGAACGTGCATCTGAGGTTTTAATTAACTAGAATCAAGGCTATTAAAATTAGTATGTTGCAATTGTTGCCAAATCAGAATTAATCTGAGGAGGGAAGAGCATTCAGGTTTATCTGGATTCTTGTGTGACTCAGTAAAATAATCTAACAGTAACATTGAGATGTGTAGAATCATGTTCCAATCAGAATTTCATACAGTAGTTACAGCTGAAGCAAGATATTTGGTGTAGTGTTAGAATAACATCCTAATATCTGTCACATTATGAGGCGATAGCATTGTGTAATACTGAATCCACTACCTGGATGATTATTAATATGAAATGATTTATTTGACCTCTGAGTAGTGACAACTAGTGATAGCTAAAGTTTTAGTATAAGCGTAGTTTAACCTCTGAGTTTCATTTTACAACAACAATAAATGGAGAAAAATCAATGGCCTAGAAGTTCAAGGACAGTGGCTGAAAGGTGAAGACCAGATGGGCATTGAGTCCTATTTATTTATGAACTGTTACAAGCACAAAGCAATTGAAGATCAGGTCACTGCTGACATTGTGGCAGCGCTGCTGTCAGCAAGACTGGGGTTAGTGGTGAAGAGGGACTACCTGAGAAGGCAATGGGTCTGGATCTGGGTCAGGAGATAGGAGTGGTTGTAAATGAAGTTTAGGGATGGTGAATAGGGAGAGGTGGTAGTGGTTTGGAGAGGAGGTAGTGGTAACGTTCGCGATTGAGGTGGGGGCTTTGGTAATTGGAGGATGGAATCCGGATGGTGACTGTCAGCGGCCTCCAGTTATTTAACATATGGTCCGGAAGAGCACTATTGCACTTCCCTGCACCAAAGTCAGGTAAATATTTATTTAAAAATGCTGCCTTGTTGATTGTGACTTAACAATTGGTCCCTTAAAAATCTTTCTGCCATTCATCAATGCGGTTCAGTATGTCAGTGATTACCTGAAAACAAAGTGCTGAATGGTCCGAGATTTAAATCTTTGTCTGGAAATATCACCCTATTTATATGAAGTAGGCATCATATCAAGTTGCCAATGCCTGTCCAAACAGTGAGGATAATTTGAGAGATAATGCAGAAGATGCTTGTGCATTGATGATATTAAATTCTGAATGAATAAAATGTAGAGCAAATCTAATCAAAAGGATGAGTCTTGGTTGTCCAATCAATGTTACTTTATTTGGGGTTTTAACACCAACATTAAAATAAAGCCGGCAAGAATGGAATATTCCAGCTTGAATACTCAAGATGGAAAGTCCCATTTACTGTCACACCTTTGTAACCACCTCTTTCCCTGTTGCAAGTCAGATCCATTCCACAGGAAATGCATGATGCAAACCTTATCATGTTATACAGAAAGAAAGGTGACAGAGGGGATTTCAACAACTGCTGGGTCATCTCATCCCTCAGAGTCACGAGAAAGGTTTCTGCTAGACTAATGCTTAAAAAACTCCATCTGCTCACAGACCCCATGTATCCAGCAGCACAGTGTGTTTTCTGTGCTAGACATGATCTTCTCCATATAGAGAAGTGTAAGGAACAGAATCAAACTCATTGGGGGCGATTTTACCTTTTTTTTCTAAGTGCTGGGTGGACTTGAAACTGGGAGAGTTTCTGATACGTCTCCTCCCTCCCCTTCTGGGCCTGTTTTCAGGCCTCGCCCACATGCACTCCGCCTGCAAAAATATCAGCAAGCCTGTTGCTTGCTGCAGAAGCCTGTGGGCTGGGCTTAACATACCCGCAACCCTGCAGAGGCAGGTAGTGCGCAGGCCTCGGATGCTGCACATGCGCATTAGCAGTATCAGGGATCTGACAGAAAAGAGAGAGCTGCCAGGCCCCTGCTGGTGCAGGCTGCCTGAAGCAGCTACCCTCCCCTGCAATCGCGGGGGCCCACAGCTCCAGATATAGCCCCCCGCTGACACCCCCCTTCCCCCCCCTGCCGCCCAGACCAATCACGGACACCCCTTCCCCCACCAATCACGGACTCGCTGCCCTCCCCCAACTGATCATGGACCCGCCGCCCTCCCCTCACCGATCGCTGCAGAGTGGCAGCGGGCCCCCTCTCCTCTCTCCCCCACACCAATCACTGCAGAGTGGCAGCGAGCTCTCTCCCCCATTTGCCCCTCCTACATTAGGCCTGCTCCCATCAGCCCTTTCTCCATTGGCCATGATCCCCCACTGGCCCCACCTCACTGGCCTCACCCCCTGGCACTGCCCAGTGGGCCATGCCCAGGTGCCAGACTGGCATTGCCCAGGTCCTGGGGTGGCATTGCCAGTCTGGCCCAACCCAAAGGGCATTCCTCCCTTACCCACGGTCTCCTGGGAGGGAGGGAGGGGGTGGCGGTGGGAGGGGGGGGAGTGGGGGT